>NW_013670388.1:21565-40672 GCF_000517525.1 Limulus polyphemus
CTTTAATTTTGCAAAGCTCCACAGTATTTATCTTTAATTTGCAAAGCTCCGCCGTATTAAATCTTAATTTTGCAAAGCTCCACAATATTTATCTTTAATTTGCAAAGCTCCGCCGTATTAAATCTTAATTTTGCAAAGCTCCACAGTACTTATCTTTAATTTGCAAAGCTCCACAGTATTTATCTTTAATTTGCAAAGCTCCGCCGTATTAAATCTTAATTTTGCAAAGCTCCACAGTACTTATCTTTAATTTTGCAAAGCTCCGCCGTATTAAATCTTAATTTTACAAAGCTCCACAATATTTTATTGCAAATTTGCAAAGCTCTTTCGCATTTTATCTGAACTTTTAAAAACACTTTTATATTTTATCTGAGTTGTGCAAAATTCTACCGAATTGTTCCTGAACTATGAAAATCTCCTCCGTATTATTTATGAACCTTGAAAATCCCCGTTTTATAGCCGAGTTTTGCAAAGACCCATGTTTTATATTAGTACTGAACACCTCTTCAGTTTTTATATCAGTCGTGAAAAGTAAATACGTATGTAATTGAAGTCTGGA
Source organism: Limulus polyphemus (assembly GCF_000517525.1). Lineage (NCBI taxonomy): Eukaryota > Metazoa > Arthropoda > Merostomata > Xiphosura > Limulidae > Limulus > Limulus polyphemus. The sequence continues at coordinate 22,125 of NW_013670388.1, forward strand.
AAACAACTGCGAATTTCTCCACAGCATACTATAATTTATCTAACCCTGAAAGGCAACTCAATATATTTTACCTCAGCCCTGAAAAGCAACTGCGAATTTCTCCACAGCATACTATAATTTATCTAACCCTGAAAGGCAACTCAATATATTTTACCTCAGCCCTGAAAAGCAACTGCGAATTTCTCCACAGTCCTGAAAAGCATACTATAATTTATCTAACCCTGAAAGGCAACTCAATATATTTTACCTCAGCCTTGGAAAGTTTAAAGTCATATCGAGACAACGACGACAGTTTGTCTATTTTCTCAGAGTTTAACAATAACGTTTTTAAACAAATAATGCGTTAATGAAAGGTACTGGTACCATGCCAAAGGTATTATTGAGGTACTAAATTACAGTTACCTAGAGCAGCGCACACAAACCAATGATTAAATAAATATTATTCTACATCATAGAAAAAACGAATTCTTATAATATACGTCATTTACCGATATTTTCTAACCAGTAAAGATGGTGTTTTAATACCCAACTAAGGGCCCGACATGGCCAGGTGGTTAGGGCACTCGACTCGCAATCTGAGGGTCGCGGGTTCGAATCCCCGTCCCACCAAACATGCTCGCCCTTTCAGCCGTAGAGGCGTTATAAAGTGACGGTCACTCCCACTATTCGTTGGTAGAAGAGTAGCCCATGAGTTGGCAGTGGGTAGTAATGACTAGCTGCCTTCCCTCTAGTATTTCACTGCTAAATTAGGAACGGCTAGCGCAGATAGCCCTCGCGTAGCTTTGCGCAAAATTCAAAATAAACAAACACTGTATTTTAATTGAGTTATAGAAATAAACTCCATATTGTACCTCAGCTCTGGAAAGTAAGTTTGTATTTTAATTGAGATCTGGAAAACAACTGCGTATTTCTTCTTAACCTTGGGCCATTCCTACGTATTTGACTGGGAAAAGTATTTCTTAAAATCTTTTTAGAATACTATTTTCGAAATAATATTAACAATACGTTAAACACCAGTAAAAGGTTCTTGATGTTTTAATACTCTACAAGAAAGGCTGTAACAAAATTATATTTTTTTTCTTCAAGTTATCCGGTTTATTTTTATCTTTTAGGTGTACTAGAAGAATTTCGGGAAGAGAGAGAAAACATTATTACGTCACTAGACGATGTTCTGGATTCTTTATTGGCCCTTCCTTCCAGTTCTCGATCCTCTAGCCCCACGACGATACTTCATGGCAGCCCCACTGCCCATCAAATGGTTTGTGAAGGACGAACACTTCACTCCACTGATTGGTCTGAAATGACAGATACTCGTAAGAATTCACGTATTGACACGACGTCATCTACAACAGTCTTAAGTGGTCGCGAGGTTCAACGGGAATTACCTACTCGAAGGTTAAGTAATACAGGTATTCAGCGACCTGTAATAACAGAGAAAAAGGCAGCCTCCAGTTTCTCGGCCGCATTTGAAGGCGATCACTTCTCCAAAGATACACTTCCCAAAAAGAAAGGTAAGATTTAAAATGTTCAAAATGAAGCAGACTGGAAAAAAACTCAAACTACGAAGGAGTCTTTTGCTGAAATAATAGATGTTATTAGTACTTTGCAACAAATATAAGATCATTTTTTTTTATTTATAGAAGCAGAATCCTCACCCCCCCCCCAACAAACAAACAAACGATTAACTAATATCATATAGATTTTTGAGGGTTGAGAAAGCATTTTGAAGTGAAAGAAATCCGAAAATACAAAATTTTGATCAAAATGGCCGAAAAGCAGTTTATGTTCAATGACCATCATCTGGTCAGTTTATGTTCAATGACCTTCATCTCGTCAGTTTATGTTCAATGACTTTCATCTGGTCAGTTTATGTTCAATGACCATCATCTGGTCAGTTTATGTTCAATGACCTTCATCTGGTCCTGATAAAGGTAATTTCGTCGAAACGGTAAGAGTTTCTTTTCAACAACAACAAACCATTCCTTTATGTCTCCAAATGCCCCCCCCCCCCAGTGGCACAGCGGTATGTCTGCGGACTTACAACGCTAGAAACTGGGTTTCGATACCCGTGGTGGTTAGAGCACAGATAGCCCATTGTGTTGCTTTGTGCTTAACTTCAAACAAACAAACAATGTCTCCAAAAGTCAGATAAGATCACCTTACTCAAAAAACAACAACAACAAACAAGCATTAATAAAGAATGGTGATATAGTATCAACTCTTTATTTAGGGTCCAGCATGGCTAGGTGGACAGGGTACTCGCAATTTGAGGGTCGCGAGCTCGAATCCCCGTCTCACCAAACGTGTTCGCCCTTTCAGTTAGTCATCTCCACCCACTGCCAACTCTTGGACTACTCGTTTACTGGCTGAAAGGGCGAGCATGTTTGGTGGAACGGGGATTCGAACCCACGACCCTCAGATTGCGAGTCAAGCGCCCTAACCACTTGGCCAAGCCGGGCCTTACATATGTGATATAACTAAGGAAAGCAAAATAAAACTGACGTTAATCAACCCATATTTCTATCCCCTCTCTTCTTTACACCCATTCCCTTCATCCTCTTCCCCCCAGAAAAATGCCTACGAGCAGTTTCTCGTCTAGACACCACTACCTTTATGGAGTATCAAACCTATTTGCACCCGTGCATGTCCTATCCCGGTATTCTTTGTTTGTTTTTCAATCACCAGAAATCTGTGATAAGTATTAACAAAAAAAAAGAGAGAGAGAAAAAAAAGGATGTTACAGATAATGCACCATAGCGGTAGAAAAGTTGCGCTTTGATTAATAGTCGGACAGAGATGACTTTGGTTGACTTCTTTGATTAAACTTTATCCCAATGTGGCTTCTTCATACATGAGATTGGGTGTTTCAAAACTATTTAGAGTTAAAATACACGTTTTGCAGTTTCTTTTTTTGTTAGTTATCAATTAGATTTGAAACATCTTTTTTTTCTTCTTCTTTTATTATTCCTCAGATCCAATAGATAACAAGAAGTCATCGCCTACTCTGAAACCAGTAACTACACAACACCAGCGCCAATATTTTCAGGAGTCTACTGAGGAAACCCAAGTAATCTCGTGCTCTTCCTCTCTGGATCCGACCAATCAGACTAGCGCATTAATAGTCTCGACAGATAAAGAAATTTCTCAGTATGAGTCACCTCAGCGACAGGAAAAAGTCACGTGCAACCGTCCAAAGTGTTCTAAAGTCTTGCCTGCAGAAGTTGCGAGAACCAAGTTGCGTATGTGTCCGAACTGTTACACCTATTACTGTAGCAGACATTGTCGTAAAGTTCACTGGGATCATCATAAGAATCAGTGTCCGTACACGAAGATCACTAATGTGTGCCAACAAATTCTGGCGAAAGTTCGTCAAGACCCAGTTTCTAGACGTAACCTTTCCGTGTGTGCAAGACGAGGATATCTCTCCAGGGGACGAGGAGCTGTGAAGCTGGTATTTTACACTACTGACGATGCTGTTGACTTCATGTGTAAAGGTTGGGGCTCGACTCGCGGACAGAATATCTACATCCCTCGATGTGAGATCGTGCCCCAGGAAATGGGCACCGAGGTGTATACCCACATCCGCTCCCTCTGTGACCGCTACAACCCAGGGAAGAAGTTTGTGCTTCTAGCAGCTGTACGTATAACTCAAGAGATGTCGAGTGGTGCGGGTGCCTTAGTGGAGCGAGAAATAATCACAAGAGGGACCAAGTTGCAGCTTGTGCCACCTCAACCGGAAGATGACCTTCAAACCGTGTTATTCGCGATAGCTAAGGGTCCTGGATCTGACCTGACACAGAGACACCAAGAATGTGAAGCTGTGAAGCGCCATCTACAGGAACGAGGAATCAATTTTGCTACAGAATTTCCAGAAATTTTTGCGAAAATTAAGCAATTTGTTCAAGGAGGAGAGGCCTTCGTTCCTTTTAGTGCATTCCTCACTGACCAGAGAACAAGGAAAATGTTTATGTGTATCATCTCACCTTGGGCCGATGCTGAGATTTTTCAAAATATTTCAGCCAAAGAAACAATCAATAAGTCAAGACGGCTGTGGATGTTATAACCTGACGAGTCGACGAGACAAAAAAAAAACAACAACAACAAAAAACGCCTGTCTTTTGTTTCCGACAAGTCGACGAGCAAAAAAAAAAAACAACAAAAAACGTCTGTCTTTTGTTTCCGACAGGTCGACGAGACAAAAAAAACAACAACAAAAAACGTCTGTCTTTTGTTTGTCCAAAACCTTCATGGCGAAACGAAAGTCAATGGAATAAAGGTCTTCAGACTTATTGTGAACTTTATAACCTGACGTCTAAGGTCATTTATTGCGCCAAACTTTCGACGAGTATTACAGCTAATTGAACTCCCCTCACAGACAAGAAAAAGCTATTAAAAAAAGTGCAATTTCATCTATGCAATACAGTTGCAAAGTGATCAAGATTACCTAAGATAGTTGAGCAACATTTTGATAACTGCTGTGATAATTGTATTTTGGTTCCGCGAATTATTTCTTCTGTACCTCGAATGCTCAAATTCAGTTTTGGCTTTTGAAAGATTTGATAATACACACGTTGAACTTGTAAAAACAAAACAGATATCAAGTAGAATATTAAAAAAAAAAGTACTTTCGCGAACTTACCATCACAGATAATTTAATATAGAATAAATATGTGTATATATGTATGTGTCTGTAACTTTTTATCACAGATTACAGTATTATTTACCAGTTTTATTCCTACAAACTTAATTCCCTTAAGGAACTAGACCAACGTGTTTAAGCTAATTATGTTTAGATAATTTACCACTTTTATTATGAATATTCCACAAACATACACCAGTAAGGACAATAGTTGTTACTAAATATAGTGTATAATAATAATAAAGACGTTATAAATAAAGCAACGTTTACTATTAAGGGATAACTATTCTTATTACTTCTATTACACCTTACTGTAAGAATCCTCGTCACACCAAACATGCTCGCCCTTTCAGCCGTGGGGGCGTTATAATGTGACGGTCAATCCTACTATTCGTTGGTAAAAGAGTAGCCCAAGAGTTGGCGGTGGGTAGTGATGACTAGCTGCCTTCCCTCTAGTCTTACACTGCTAAATTAGGGACGGCTAGCGCAGATAGTCCTCGTGTAGCTTGGTCGATTACAGTAATTTTTTGTATGGCAACTGGAAACTACTCGCCAGTGTACAGGGTATATTTTGTTTTAGGATTTTTTACAAAAGAAGGGGGATAAAAAACACCCTGAAATATGGCCCATTTCACAAAAATTTAACGTATTATGATGTAAACTTAACATCGTAGTTAATCTAAATATTTTTAGTACTTTTTGCTAAAATTGTGAATTTGCGTTTGGGTTTAACCACACATACTCAATTTTTTTTTTTAAGTTTGTTGACTTACAATGTAAAAGGTAATCCTCTACATACATGTTTTGCCACCTATCATGGCACCCATGACTATTTTATATACTTTTGGCTTTAAATTTAAAGACACAAGTATTTAATGAGTTAAAAGAGCCAATTATTATATCAATTAGGATCTAATGAGATCATTGGGGATTTAATAACAAAATAGAGTATGAAGGGGGAATATTATCTAACAATGCCTATTATGCAATGTTTACTTCCTCAAGCCCCCCCCCCCCCAGTGGCACAGTGGTATGTCTGCGGATTTACAACGCTAGAACCCGGGTTTCGATACCTGTGGTGTCCAGAGCACAAATAGCCCATTGTGTAGCTTTGTGCTTAACTTTAAACAAACAAAGAAATACTTCATCAATGTGTGCCATCAGCTATAACAATAAAGATGTTAAACAAAACAACGTATTTACTATTAATTGAAAGAGTGTAATAAACCTATTATTCATATTTCATCAATAAAGTTTCTTTAAAAAGGTCGGGTCAGATTAGAGGGAAGGGAGCCAGTCAGCAGCTCGCGCCGCCAAGAGAGCTTTGATCTGATTAACTGGGTTGATTCTCACTCTTATAACGCACCCACAACTGAAAGTGTCGAACTTATTCAATTGAATCGGAATACAAACCTTAGACCTTCTGATCCGCATCCCGGTCACGACAACTCAAAAACGAATTAATAACTAAAGCGTAAATTGTTTCCACTTTACAAAGAAATAACAAATGACATGGAACGCTGTTGCCGTAGCAACTGAGCTTATCACAGTAAATATTTTCCTGCTGATCTTCAGAAAACCGTATCAAGTTTATATAGAAGAGTGTTTCTACAGATATAATAACGTAGTGATTACTTGCTTATGAGTTAGTTCATATTTATACACCTTTTACAAGTTAAATAAATCTCTTGTTATCAAATCAGTGTTGTTGAGCCGGAACTATTGTTTCTAAAGTGTATTTTCTATTTATAATGTCCCCCGCTGGGACAGCGGTAAGCAAGTCTATTGATTTACAACGATAAAATCAGGGGTTCGATTCCCCTCGGTGGACACAGCAGATAGCCCGATGTGGCTTTGCTAGAAGAAAACACAAACAATGTTTATAATATCTCCCTGTAGGACAGCGGTAAGTCTACAGAGGTAAAACGATAAAATCAGGGGTTCGATTCCCCTCGTTGGACACAGCAGATAGCCCGATGTGGCTTTGCTAGAAGAAAACACACACACAAACAATGTTTATAATATCTCCCTGTAGGACAGTGATAAGTCTACAGAGGTATAAGAATAAAATCAGGGGTTCGATTCCCCTCGGTGGACACAACAGATAGCCCGATGTGGCTGTAACAAACAACTACTATTTACAACATTTCGAACTTTCGGGAGGATTACAGATATGTAGTCCTGTAGTGTTACGAAATGACCAGATTCATCGTTATGTTATCACATATGAATTTTCGGTGGTTTTTTTTCGTAAAGGATGTATTATGATTTAATATAGTATCTATTTGTTCATTGTTTTTTATTTTGTTGTTTGTTTATTAAATTTTGCTACTCGAGAGCTATCTGCACCACCTGGCTATAGTTTTGGAGTTATAAATTAGAGGGAAGGCAGTTAGTCAACACCACCCACCGCTAACTCTTGGGCTACTCGTGAACAACGGTTTCTATAGGCTAATACCGTGGTGTGTCGAACATGATATGTTTAACCCCTACAGTTTCGATTCACTGTGAATTATCTACCATTCAATGTCCTCCAAAAATGTAGGAACCACAATTCAATTCAATTCTGAACAGTGCTGTCATTCCCAAGGAAATTTCCTGATCCCTCGAGATTAAAATCCATTGATGGTCATATCTCCTGTTACTGATTCCCAGAGATTAAAATCCATTGATGGTTATATCTCCTGTTACTGATTCCCAGAGATTAAAATCCATTGATGGTTATATCTCCTGTTACTGATTCCCAGAGATTAAAATCCATTGATGGTTATATCTCCTGTTACTGATTCCCAGAGATTAAAATCCATTGATGGTTATATCTCCTGTTACTGATTCCCAGAGATTAAAATCCCGAGATTTAAATCCATTGCTGGTCATATGTCTTGTTAGTGTTTCGCCGAGATTTAAATCCATTGCTGGTCATATGTCTTGTTAGTGTTTCGCCGAGATTTAAATCCATTGCTGGTCATAACTCCTGCTACTGTTAACAAGATAAGGGAGAAAGATTTGAAGTTCGTGAAGGTTTATAATTCTATAGCCTCATCTCGGAATCAACAGTTGTTTTCACGAGAAAGATGACCAAAGAAATTAGAATCACATCCACTCCGTTGGTCCTAAAACATCGTTCCCATAAATTACGATTATCCCCGCTAATACATCGTTAACTTAATTATATTGAAACAAAAACCGTCGTAAACTCTGTAGCTACAGATGTGTTTGTCCTATCGAAAATGCATTTTGTATTAATTACACTTTAAAGTAATCTACGTTATCTTTGATCGTGACCAAGCCCTACTTAAAAAAAGGTGGGGTGGGGAGAAGAAAGAAAATTTAAACTTGATTTCACTGTAAATTAAATAATTCACAAAATACATAAATTCTATTAGTCTTTCTCCTAGTTAAGGTTGAGGGCTTATAACGCTAAATTTCAGGGCTCGATTCCTTTAGTGGGCAGAGAAAAGTTAGTTTATCTTCTTTATTATTTGTTTTCACCATTGATGTTTTGAATAATTGCACCTCAGTTATACACAGCATTATGTATATATATATATATTTTAAGTTCTGAAAGTACCAATTATTGTTCAAACGTTTTTTGTTTAGGATTCCATCTAAATAAATATGAAAAAAAAAGCTGCTTTTGCACATTTTCAAATTCAACCTTTCATATTATTCTATAAACATACAATAAAAAGTATTAAACTCTTAATTATTTTGTTTGAAGACTAGTTGCTTCTGTTCCTTTATCACTATACAGAAGTAACACCTGTTTTGCCCATGGTAGGATTGGCTATAACTGCACGTTGTGGAAGAATGTCGACAGATAGTGTCCTCTAATGGCATGTCAGGAAATATCTCGAGGTTACTGCCTCCCCTATGTTTGAATGTGAATGACGAGTCGCATGAATAGCACTAGTCACTATGGGTAAATCCAACATTCCATGTTAAGTAAGAAACATTAGATTTAAACATTCTGGAATAAATCATGATAGGGTCAACATTCATACATGGGATCTTAAGAGCACTGATTGACGAGAAGACATCTTGAGGGAGAAAGTCAGTTGATGAATTCACTGTATACTTTCATTCTGGACCCTTTCACTAGATCCTTTTGATGCAACCAAAATTTGATTTTATTTCGTATTACACATTTTGTACAGTCTGTTTACTTCCATATTAAAACTCGGTTAGTTTTGTTTACATGTAGTGTTACTTCGTAATTTGTTCTGCTGTTCTTTCCATTTTAGTTCGGACATACTGAATACTCTTTGAGGAAATTAGTCATTAAAAGATGTCACCTGTTTTGTTCTTAATTAATAAAGTACGATTATTGATAAATAGTATTTTTTTAGTAATTACAATCGATGCTTAAACATAAAAAATAGTCTTATATTTCTTAAGACAAAAAAAATTAAACTAAAACAGGTTAATTCTTTCATTCTCCTCCAGTGGCTCAGCGGTAAGCCTACTGGCTTATAACACTAAAAATCAAGTTTCAATAGCCATGGTGGGAAGAGCACAAATAGGTTTGTGCTTAACAACAACCAAAACATTTTTTCATTCGAGAACACTTAAGAAAGAAAAAAACACTTCTGTACGTTATTCTTCTTTAAAAGTTGATACCAGACAAAATTATTTGTCCACCGATGGGACAGCTGTAGCTTTATGGACATGCAACACTAGAATCCGTAGTTCAATTCCCCAAGATGGACAAAGCAGATAGCTCAATTTGGTTTTGTTCTAAAACAACCAACCAAACAATACAAAATTATTTAGACCATAGGTGCTATCATCCAGTGTGAAGAATTCAAGGACTCTCAAGTTTGATGAAAATAATCTTTATATATATATATGATTTACGAACAAATAGGGACCTGTTGGTCTCTCTAGGCCGTCCCACCTACTAAACTAAACTTTAGAATGAAAATAAAACATTCAAAACAAGCCCTTACCATTCACATATTTATCAAGCCTTCCCTGAAACTTTCTTATCTTAACTATATCCATCATATATTAATGTGACCCATTCCAAAGGCCAACTACACTGTTAAAGATATGAAGCTGTGTTAACTAAAGATGACTACCACCATGCCAACATTTTTATTTGTGTCCTTTAGTCTTACCATACGTACGATAAAAGATTATGCATCAACACTATCAATTCCATAAACAATATGATTTGTATATATTTTCCAGTCTTTACTGAGCTTACGTTCTTCAAGACGTTATGCCCTTCTTTTTTCACTGTGGACGTATTTACATTTGTACAATTTCAGATATTAGCAATGAATTTTCTTCTTAAATTTATTATATATATATATATGGTTCATTATTTCAGAAGTGGTTTTACAGAGGGCGAGTTATACAACTCCGTGTTTGGAGATTTATATTTGTACTTTTAAAGTAAGGGTGTATTGTGGGTGCGGAAATATCGTCGAAAGTCTTCTTTTTTTTTTAAAAAAAAAGTGGTTTGGTAACGCAAGGTGCACAAAATTATTATATTATGTGTTGTGGTTGAGATCGAGTGGAACCTAAGATATATTGACAGTTCTGCAAATAACAGGTGTGTTAGTTAAACGTGCTGTTATTTTTATTTATACTTTGTTACTGTGTAAATATTAAATTTAAAATTATATTTTTTGTGTACAACTCCATGTAGCCTGACTACAACAGTACAATTTACAAGTCAATTCAGTAGTTCAATTTCAAGTAGTACACACTGTTTAGTAATGACTAATGTGCTTGTTGAAGTTGTGCCAATCTGGGTTTCATTAATAGGCTAATATAAATTACACGTGTAAACAGGAATACTGGATTGGAAGTGCAGGGTATTTACGAGATTTTGGACCAATAATTGTTTGGATACAGACATTCTAAGTTCTAGTTCGACAAACTTAGTCAGTATTGCCACTAATACTGATAATACAAAGCTTAGTAACCTGATACTTGAAAATAAATAAATTAGGAACACAATAAGTAAACCTGAAATTAGTGATTAATTTATTCTAGAGATTAGGCTCCTATCATAAGAGTGATATTAATATATAAACACTTTAAAATGATAATTGAATGTTTTGCTGGTTCATTATCTTAAAAAAATATGTAAAAATTGTAATGAAATTATGATTTGTGAAAATTTACACAAGTGTATTGAAAATCATTTGGGAGAGGGGGGTAAACAGTTTTGCTAATATTAAAATGTTCCTACACAAGGTTTTTCTATGTAAAAGGTACTCTTTGTTGTAATTAATCTTGAATATGTAACCTCAGTTATATATTTTAGTTTTGTATTTGCATATACTAGTACCTGTAAGTAAATGTAAACTATTTACTTATGAAGTCAGTGAAATGTATACATTCAGACTTTTAATATGCTGGAAACGATACGTCTTGGATCATTAAAGTAGAATTTTTGATTAATTAGTTACGCTTCAATGACGTTTATATTTGGACTTGAACCTACACCCTCCTCGTCTTTTTTTTAAACACTGCGATTCATCTTAAAGAATCCATACACTTATCTTATGATGTCAACATTGTTATGAATATTATAATCATTTTACTACTTATACTTTTAAATTAGTTTGTGTTTCACTGTTCTCTACTACCCTGAGATCATCATCAGTGAATTATCACTGTCAGTTGTTATTTACCTGCTATATTATTATATATTTATGCTGTATTCCATTGAAAAATCTTGGAATAATATTGCATTAGATATTAATAAGTGGAATATTAAATATTCTAGGAGATGAGACACCCTACATTTTTGTTCCAAGTCAGTGAAATTGTGTTTTGATAACTCTGGTGGTATAACAGCAAAATAGTTTAATTCAGAAATGATTTAAATTTAGAATTGATATTTTTTTCTTTTGTGAGAAGTTTTATGCACTTGGGCCTAGGGTAAGTTATTGCGTAGTCTTTACTTTAGGCTTAATTACAAAACAAATAGTACTTTAGGCTCAATTATCGTTCTGTGATAAGTTAAATAACATTTTAAAAATATTTTTTCAGTTGTTTAATGAACATCTAAGTTTTTTTGACATTGAGTTGAAGACAAAAGAAAATAAAAGTTACCAAGGATTTCAATGAAGTAGTGTTTCAGCTAAGCCTTATGTTATATTTATATATTAGGCCTAAGGCTTAAATTAGGCTACAAATAGACCTACTATTACTAACGTTAGAGTCAGATAATATTTAGTTACATGTGTATAAGTGTGAACACATTGTATTTGAATTAAGCAATTAAAAAAAACATATATTTCTTTAATATTTACACACTTTGTTACAACATGTGAAAAGTTATAACACGAATATAAAAATAAGAATGTAAAAACATTTTAATATGTTGTATTATGCAACAATGACTGAAATGCTGAACATTTTACAGTTTCTTTTAGGATGCTTTTAAACATTAGAAATAACATGTAAACATCGTCAATGTCGTGTATAAAGAAATGTTATGAAATACAAATGTGATTTTTAATGCAAATAAAATTGTTGTTAGTTAATTTATACCAATCTTTACAGAGTTTTATTAACACCCATCATTTCTGATGAGCTATACACTAGTAAAGATTACAATGCATTGTTTTATCAGTTGGATATCTGTGCTGTTAATGATATTTTTGACCATAATCCCAGTAATGTCTCGCAAAGTTTGGCCAACTTAGGATACTTAGGTTGGTCCTAAATAAAATTCTAAGTTAACAATGCTAAACAGTCTTTATTATAACAGTACAATAGTAAACACCAAATAAAAAAAAATATTACATTCTGTATACTTACTGTTATAGACATTTCTTAAGTTGTTCTTGTTCTGATACATGGTGAATGTATCTTTTGTCACTAGTATTTTGAAAAGTGTGGTTTCTAAGCATTTGTATCTGAAATTTAAAAATAACATACTTATAACTTTTTTATTAATGCTCTTGAGTAAAGAAATTAAACTTGTAAAATCTTGTTAGTAACACTGTTATTGGTAGAAAAAGTTTATACAGTTGTAACAGCCACTATTATTGGTAGAAATAAAGATTATAAAGTTATAACATATTGTTAACAATTCATTGGTAGAATTAAAGATAATGCTTAAACATTAGAGCTTATGTCCTTGAGTTTTTTTAAACATTCATCAAATAAAAATGTTTATCTTTTCATATTTTAAAGTTTAAATTTCTTTTGGGAATTGAACTAAAACCAAATTGATTTCTTTTAGTTTTAGAAAAACAGTGAAATATGTCCGAAAAGCTTGAAAGCTCTGAAAGTGGGGAAGCAGAGCCTTCTTCGCCTTTGAGTTCCTCTTCTGGGCTGGGGAGTACAGAGCTGTCTGAGGAGCCAATCGCTCCTAAACCACCTCGACGCAGGTCTTGGATAAAATTTGAAGATGAGAAAAGTGGGGTTGCAACTATTGAGCCATCACACTCGGTTCAAGTTAGCAGCCACTCTCATCCATTAGCAGAAGATGCACTTTCTAACCAAGAGGCAGTTGGTGACAACAAAGAAGGCGTTGCTTCTTTCGAAAGTCGTCGATCGGCCTCTCCTATATTAAATCAAGGCTCTTATATCTTGTCCAAACCTCCGCTCTCAGCTACGAAGAGCTCTCCAGCATTGTCAGTGTTATCACCTCAGAAGCCAACGATTCCAAAGTCGTCCAGCAGCAGCCCCACAAATAATAACTTCTCCAATCAAAAGGCTGCTCAGGATTTCCGTAATGACTTGCAGTCAGTGCCACTAAGTGATCACAGTAATCAGACTTCACCACAGAGACTTGGTCGTAGTATTCAACAGGGTTTCAGTAAGTGAGGCCTTATTTACTAAAAAAAAAGGCACGTTAAGCAGCATGTAAACGTAAAAGCAGCCAAACTTGATTAATTTGCAAAAAAAACAACAACAACAACATAACTGTAAATGATAGAATGTCATTTGACTGTATATATTTTCAAACTCATTGAAAGATCTGGTAAGAGATTCAAAAGTTTGAAACTAAAAGATAAGCGTTTAAACATAGAGAACAGTCCATGTGTAATTCTACATTTTAATTTACCTACATTATTAGTCTTAAAAACAATTAGCATCCCACATAAGCCATTCAGTCAACATAGGGCATTACTTTTGGTGTACTATGTACAGCATAAAACACCATGATTATTGGAACACCATGTGTAGAGTTTTGTCATTATTTAGTTCCAAAGTAGACCAATAAGTGTTCTATTTTTCTGTAATTTATATCTTTCAGTACTTACAGTAGGTTTGATATTTTTGTTTGGATTACATGAACATAACAGATATTTTTTCTTTGATTTCAATATTGATGACTTTGTAAAGTGAATTGAAATTCCCAGTTTGTGTTTGTTGGTTTCAAACAAATAGTTCTTTCAAGGTATTCTTTAGATAATAGTTTAAACTGTTAAGAGGTGTTAAACGTTGTGTATGGCTGATCAGGCTACTAATAAATGATCTGATTTAAAGTAATTCTTTCCTTTTAAAGTAACCCAGAATTTCTTTCTTCTTATATCTTGCCAAGTGTTGGTCTTTTTTAAAAATTAAACAGTGAAATGAATCTATTATTCACATAATATAGAGAAACCACTAGGTTAATTGTTGCTTCGTTATGGTTGTATTCTTTAGCGTTTTTTGTAAGTACAAGGCCTTACAGTTGGGATATATCTTTCAGAACAGCTTTTTCTGTAAGTACAAGGCCTTACAGTTGGGATATATCTTTCAGAACAGCTTTTTCTGTAAGTACAAGGCCTTACAGTTGGGATATATCTTTCAGAACAGCTTTTTCTGTAAGTACAAGGCCTTACAGTTGGGATATATCTTTCAGAACAGCTTTTTCTGTAAGTACTAGGCCTTACAGTTGGGATATATCTTTCAGAACAACTTTTTTCTGTAAGTACTAGGATTTACAGTTGAGATATATCTTTCAGAACAGCTTTTTCTGTAAGTACTAGGCCTTACAGTTGGGATATATCTTTCAGAACAACTTTTTTGTGTAAGTACTAGGCTTTACAGTTGAGATATATCTTTCAGAACAGCTTTTTTTGTAAGTACTAGGCTTAGTAATTAAAATGTCTCTTTTTCCAGTGTAGATTTTTCTGTAAGTTCCAGCTTTAGTAATCATAAAATATCTTTCTAAAGTAACTTGATGGAGCCAATTACATTTTCTTGTATTCATGACCGTATTTTGTGATAGGTTGTCAAGAAATACTGACCTAATACTGACTAAAAGAAATACTTGATGTTTATTAAGTGCTTTATTTAGATCACTTAACTTTTTTTATATTCTAGATTTTGGGTAATTTGGGAAAACTGTACATTTAATATTTGATTCACTAATTTAAAACTAATGGTTTTTATGATACAATTGTTTGAATAACAAAGTGTGAGAATTTTCAGCTCTAACGGTGGTAAATAAACCATTGCATACTCTAAATGGGTGTCGTCATACTTTCTTTGCAGATAACGGTGATATTGTTGTCACGTTATTACCCGTGAATCAGAAGTGCCCCTGGATCACAAAGGCAGAGTTCAAGCCAGAATTGGTACCAGAAGAGCTTATGGCTCAGGGTCTTACAGTAAGAACATTATTAATTACTCATAGTTTTACTGTGGTACATTAAAGTTTGGTTACATTTATTAGATTTAAATGTTAACTTTGAAAAATGTACGTGAATGCATTGGAACTTTGAGGTTCGGGAAAAGTAGTGTACAATCTTTCAACAAGATACGTGTTTTGAGTGGTACGAATTACCTTGTCTATATATATCTAATGGATAATTTAAATAATGTTCTTAACTCTTTTACCTAAAACGAATGTTATGGAATTGAAATCCAATCTTTCCAGTTGACAGTAGAAGATTATGTGATGGCTCTGCAAGTCTTAGTCAACGATGTACGTTTCAACTTGTACATCACGTGCTACAAGCGTGTTTTGTTGGTGTGGATAATACTAGGTTTTGTCATATTACTCTCACTTCTGTTCTCTGGCGTCCGAGGCCTTGCTCTGTTTGGTGGAGGAATCGTTTGGCTGATTGTAAATGCTATTGGAATTTTTATTTGCATGTGGGTGAAAGTAAAGGTAAGCTTTGTGAAATTCTGACTAGCTGTGAATAAAAATGTGAACGTATAAATAAAGTGTATAACATTTTAAATAACTTTTATTATGCATGATGAACCGTAACCTTGAGGGAAAATAAAAATGTAATAAATTTCTTTGCTTTTATGATAAATAAAGAAATGGTTTTGAGTATTTAATTTGTATCTTGAATGAAAAAATAGGGTGGTTTCACTGATTTTTATGTAATAAGGTAGATTGTATATCATAAAAAAATAGATATTATAGGCCATGATACCAACGGATATACAATCTGTTTCCTATAATATCTATTTTTCTATATATTGTATATAAAAACAAAACAAAAAATACACTGTAAGTAAAGGAAAGATCATGGAAGATACAGCCAAAGATTCAAGAGTGTAAACAAGTAACCATCTTGAGCACTATAAGGATACATTAATCTTATGACAGGAAATCTTTCCTCTATCATCTAGTCCAAGCAATATTCTGTGCTTGAACATCAAGGTGTTTACACTTGCCATGCATCTCTCTAGCATTCTGTATAGCTGGAAAATTAAAAAATTCTTATCATTCAAACGATATTCATGAGAAATTCCTTCTGCAAAAACCTTGAACAGAAACAGGTATTTATTTAATTGGTATCATGGCAGTGTAAGACTAGAGGGAAGGCCGCTAGTCATCACCACCCACTGCCAACTCTTGGGCTACTCTTTTACAAATGAATAGTGGGATTGACCGTCACATTATAACGCCCCCACGACTGAAAGGACGAGCATGTTTGCGAGTCGAGCGCCCTAACCACCTGGCCGTGCCGGGACTAATTCGCTAGAGAAAACCTAAATTAGGGACGGCTAGTGCAGATAGCCCTCGTGTAGCTTTGCGCAAAATTCACAAACAAACAAACAAACTCTAGGGAATTAACCAAAACCTAAAATGTTTTTAGATGTCTCTGTAACAATTATTAGGAAAAGATGGTAGCTTTAAATTTTATCAGGTTTAAAACTGTTGAACTCTTTGAAAAAAGGTGTTAATCCTTAAATTACAGAGTTGTTTTTATATGTTTACCACAGATGGAGTCCACACTTATTGCCCCCCAGTGGCACAGCGGTATGTCTGCAGACTTGCAATGCTAGAAGCTGGGTTTCGATACCCATGGTGGGCAGAGCACAGATAGCCTATTGTGTAGCTTTGTGCGTAATTCCAAACAAAACCACAGTTATTGATAATTTTACTGTTTTCCCCTACTAGAACATTCACTGTGAAGAATTGACCAATTGAGTCAAATCACTCATTTTCTATGTGAAATAGATTGGAGATTCCAGTAGTAATTAGTGGGATTAATTGCAATATTAATAGTATCTTTGTTTACACTTTTTTTATGTGATTAATATGTTTTAAAGGACCCTTTAACCATCAGTTATAAACTCTCAAACTATTTGGCGCATCAACACTTGAGAAAAATGGACTCCATCAGTTATATTCCTATTGAAGTGCAAAAGATTTTGGAAACAGTGTTATTAGATATGTACACATCTGCTACATTATGTGGCCTTGGATTTTGTTTAAAAAAAACATCAACTTTTGCTTTTTTTTTTTCAAAAAGCTGAACCGAATATTTTTGCAAAAACACAAATTAATGAATTGAGTTAGATTTAATGTCTATCTTAGCAGGATATTTATTTTCTATCGACCTTATAAGTTTCCCTTGACTTGTTATCAGCTAATTTTTGTTTATTTTGATGTCTCCTACTGTATAGTAAGTAAAAGTGTTGTTTACTCTTAAAATCTTTTATTTTCAGGCCATTTAAACTTAGTATTCTATTGTTACAAATAAGTTATATGATTTTAAACTGCATAATACTGATCAATAAAATAAAAACATTAACTAAATTCGTTTTTTGTTAACTAAGCTCGTGGAAAGATGGGAATTTATAACGGAACAAAACAAATGGAGTTAATATAATTAATCAGTACAAAATTTGATGCTTGTTTTATTAACATCAGGTCAACATTATTAACATCAGGTCAACATTATTAACATCAGGTCAACATATTCTTTTTGATTAAAAAAAGATAAAATAAAACAAACGTACTTCAATTGTAAACTCAAAAATTTCCCATTGACATGAAAAGTTGAAAACAACACTTACTTCAGTTGCGTTTTCATTTTTCGCTGGCTCTTCATTTTCTAACATATCCTTTAAGTATTTCTGAAAATTGTGAAGATATTGTCTGTTGAGTTTTTAGTGACTCGTTATCTAATTTTATATACAATATCTTCACAACTGTTGAGTTTTTAGTTAGTAATTATCTAATTTTATATACAATATCTTCACAACTGTTGAGTTTTTAGTTAGTAATTATCTAATTTTTATACACAATATCTTCACAACTGTTGAGTTTCTAGTGAGTCGTTATCTAATTTTATATACAGTTTCTTCACAACTGTTGAGTTTTTAGTAAGTAATTATCTAATTTTATACACAATATCTTCACAACTGTTGAGTTTCTAGTGAGTCGTTATCTAATTTTATACACACAATATCTTCACAACTGTTGAGTTTTTAGTAAGTAATTATCTAAATTTTTATATACAATATCTTCACAAATGTTGAGTTTTTGGTTAGTCATTATCTAATTTTATATACAATATCTTCACAACAGTTGAGTTTTCAGTGAGTCGTTATCTAATTTTATATACAATATCTTCACAAATGTTGAGTTTTTAGTGAGTCGTTATCTAATTTTATACACACAAATTCTTCACAAATGTTGAGTTTTTAGTGAGTCGTTATCTAATTTTATATACACAAATTCTTCACAAATGTTGAG
>NW_013670388.1:41544-48994 GCF_000517525.1 Limulus polyphemus
ATTGGGTAAACGTTTTGTCAGTATTGGATATAGCAGGTATAGTGTGGTTGACATTTTATTATACACTCCTCTTTACTTTGAAGGAAAATTTATACTTTTTCAGACTATTTAATTGTACAATATACAGTTTTAGGGATGATACTTCATTGAAATACGAAAAATTGACAGTTGAATTTCTTGTTGATATGATGTATTATTTTTAACTTTGTTTCTTATTCAGTGTGTAGAAGTACACAGATGATTCTGTTTGCATGAAATTCATTGAACAAGTATCTCTCCAGGTATTTAATACAAAGTTTTTTAAGTAATCTACAAACTGTTTGGTTTAGAAAATGCAATTTTTTTATATAATACGGTGTTATGTTTTGTTCTAATACGTGAACTTTTTATTGATGTTGAATTGCTATTACATTTGAATTTCTTTCATACATTTTATCATGTGAACAAGAAGCTAGTTGTACATTTTTATCTATTTAAATATTTAAGTTTTTTACTTAAATGAGTGCTGGATGAGGCTTAGTATTCCAGACTGTGAATCTGAGGATCTGTGATTAAAGTCCAGTTGCCACAAAATCTTTTCTCACACTTTGGGGCCATAGGCGTGTCATAAGAGCTATGGTTAAGCCCCACTATTTGATTAAAGTTGCCCAAGAACTTGTGTGAGTAATGTTGACTAGTTACTTTAATTTAGTCTATATGTTCAAAATTAGAGATGGCTAATGCTGATAGGCCTTTTATAGCTATACACAAACATCTTAAACAAACCAATAAAGTAAATGGAAAGGAAACATTTTTTTATTGCTTTAAATGACTGAATTAGGCCTAAGAAAATTAACGAATATTACATTTGACTAGATGTTTTTTTTCATTCCTCCTTATTCGGCATGGACTTGAAAACAGAGGTGCATAAAAATAATGTGAGATATATCTTGTGTTTGTCACTATGTCCTGCTGTGGTCAAGACACTAATTTTATAACCAATAACTGTTTTGGTTTGAACAAGATTAACTTGATGAATTGTCATAAATTATACTTAATTCATTACACATTATGTTATTTATTAACATCAATTTATTTATTTATTTTACTGTAATTAACATTACTCATCATCCAGAAGAGACACTTTGTTATCAGGTGACTGTTTCTTGATTACTTCCATTCTTTTTGTTACTTCTTGGTATCTTGAGTTTCTGTAAGAAACCACTTTAATGTATAGAAAACCTGTTTGAGAATGCAGGTCATTACTTCTGTTGATACAGCTCGGCATGGTCAGATGGTTAAGCCGCTCGATTCGCAATCTTCAGGTTGCGGGTTCGAATCTCCGTTACACCAAATGTGCTCGCCCTTTCAGCCTTGGGGGCATTATAATGTGATGGTCAATCCCATTATTCATTGGTAAAAGAGTAGCCCAAAGTTGTCGGTGATGACTAGCTGCCTTTCCTCTAGTCTTACGCTGCTAAATTAGGGACGGCTAGCGCAGATAGCCCTCGTATAGCTTTGCATGAAATTCCAAACAAACAAACTTCTATTGATAAAACTTTGTCTGAAAATAATCTTGCTCTACTTTTGGTATTTCAGAAGTATGCCGAGAAACTGCTTGTGAGATACAGCCAAAGATGGGTTAAAGAGTTTGTTCGAAAGAGACTGGACCTAAATATGCCTTTGCATGGGGATATAGAAGACAGAACATCACCTTGTCCTCCTCGACACTGCACCACAGCTCGTTGCCCATGTCAGTACGTTGAAGAGCATCTTCGATTCAAGCCTCGCAGCAAATGCAGCATTAAAGAGTTGTTTATTTAGGTACAAGTGGAATTTTTATGTCAAAACATTTTAAGTTAATTGTTGGGGTAGCATTAATAATAGTTTTGTTCTCGCTTTCTCTCTTTTTTTTTATACTTTGTAAATATGCAAAAACTGTTTTTATATCCAGTTTTATATTAACTTCAGAAACTTACAATTATGAATCTCTTTTTTTTTTAGTTTTACTTCGTTTAGTATTATACAAGTTATGCAATGCTACTGTATTTTTTACCATTGTAAAGAGATTGAAACTACTATTGATATCTTTGGAATTTGCATTTTTTTAGTATGTGGAAAATTAACTTTTTAATTAAATTGACTGACTAAGCTGTCAATTTTTTTCCGTAAAAACAAATATACTCGTTTTCTTCTCTACGAAATTTAAGATTATAATTTTTTAAATTAGTTTTTCATGGCTATTATTATTTTTTTTTAGCAGAGGAAGTTTGTAGAAATAATTTGGAAAGGAGCTTTCCAAATAAATTTGAAAGATCTTCTGTCAAAACTTAGGAGAGGTTCCTCAGAGATAGGATTAAGCAGCAATGCATTTTAGGTTTAGATATAAAATTCCTATTTTTTGTAACATAATAATTTAAAATGCACTAATGCTCTTTTTACGTGTTAAGAATTTCTATTTATGTGCTTTGCTTTAGAGACTGAATTACTCAAATTTGTTGTACTAAGTAATATTTTGATTTTACAGTTTTCAGGTGAGGGTTTTCTGTAAAGGGGTATCATTATAAGACTCGGTGCATTTCTTTCTTATACTATCCTTGAGCTTGGACATATGACCAACAAAATGTCTTTGTGAACACGCATAACATTATAGCCAAGAAAATATTAAATGTGATTAATAACAGTTTGAAATATTCAGTAATCAAATAGCTTCAAAAACAATATTATTAATATAATAAAAATTATAAGGCTTAGAAACCAAGGAGATTTACGAGGGATTTTTCTAGGAGAGCATTGCTAGAGTTTATGAAAAATATATGCGTGTTAGTACAATGGTACTTCTATTTTTTTGATGCATTTGTTATTTTTAGCTCGGTTAGCTTCTGCAATATTGAAAACTTAATTACAGCAATATACGTGTTTGAAAGAGCTATAAAAGTTTTTATGAAAGACAGTAGTAGTACCAGGCAGATTTTCTGTTTATAGATGTTTTTCAAATTGCATATTTTTGCTCATTGTGTACTTTATGATCAAACATGATTTAACTGTTGTAAGTTTATTCGTTTAGTACAGTGACTTCTTGGCTGCTTTTTATGTGATACACAATCTCTTTTTTTTTAACGTACTTTAACCATGTTTTTAATAAAATATTATTAGCTTAACAATAATTAAGTAAAATCTTTTCGAGAAACCGTTATAAGGACCTTGTTAAATTGTTAAGGAATAAAAAACATTAGTTAAAAAATAAATCACAAATTAGATATACTTGTTATTACGATAAATGTGTATGTGCTCTCGAAGTGAAAGATTTATGGTTATAGAAAATTTATATGTGCTAATAATTATTTTATATCAATCTTTTTTTTTGTTTTTATACAGACATTTTTCACTATTGTAAGCCATGTGCCAGCAAAGTTTGCTATAAAATTGGAACCCTAAATTTAAAAAGTACCTGTCCTTCCAAAAATACAATTTATCTACAAAAACCTTTATCGTGAGGTGAGGTGCAAAGTTGTGTCAAAATGTCTTTTTCTTTTTGATGTTTATCATAAAAACAATATGAATTTTCGGATGGTTGATTCGGTGAGTTTGTTCACCGCAAACTTGTGCAAATTACTTAAATAATGAATTAATCATTTTATATATTTAATTGTACCTGAGTTTACTTTTTGAAGAAGTGTCACCAAGCATTTTAGCAGTGAGTTTGAGGGCTTATAATGCTAAAATTCGGGATTCGATCCACGTGGCAGTTACAGCTCAGATAGCCTACCGTGTAGCATTACATTAAAACAAAACAAAATCCTTTCAAGTAGCTGTGGAGTTTTAGGATAATTCTTGAAGAAAATTGAAATGTTTATGAAATAGAAATATCTTTTTTGATATTTTGTATGAAATGTGAAGAGATCAATAAGTAGATTAGGATATTTAAAAAACTGTTTTAAGCAATGAGTATCATTGTTAACTAGTGTTGAGATTGCAATTATATGGGTTTCAATGCTTAACTTTTAATTTAGTATATTAAATGTGAACACTTAAAAAAAGTTACTAAAACTAAATGCTTTAACTTAAGCCTAACCTATGTACGATAGTGATATTTTTTACCAGTAAGATTGCGATGTTTGTACTAAACGTTAAGAGAGTAGTCCGCCATTAACGTGTAATGTTTTATATAGAATATTTCACCAAGAACTTTTAAAACAAAAAATTTGTGAGTAGGCATTTAAGTTTTTTTTTATTTGTCATGTGAAATTAGGGCACTGACTTTTACTTATTTAGGAAGATCCATTTCTATTTGATGGAGATTTTGCCCAAAGAAAATGCACAAAAGAAATAACTAATCGTGAAAGAAAGTATACTAGCTCAACTGTTTTTCATTACTTCATATGTAGATGGTAATTAATCCTGTGCAGGTGTGAAATTTGGCTTGAACATGTGAACACAAATGCTATATTTAAGAGGTTTGTTCTTTATATCTTGATGTTTTGTCAATGAAACTTGTTAGTGCAACAGTTACTGTTTTTTTTTACAGTTATGTTTCTACAATAATGACTATAAATAGTTTGATATTTGTGTTTTAGATGTCAGGGTCAACATACGATTATAGTTTGCTAATCTACAAGTTCGGGCTGTTCTTCAGAAACTTAGTTTAGAAGGATGAATCCGAATGAACACAGGAAGTTCATAAGTGAATTGTGCTAGGCATTGTAAAACTAAAACATGTAATGTTTATTAGTAATCGCATCAAATGTTTTGGTTATCCATTTGAAACTAAACTGATAACTAAGTGTACTGGCTGGGTGGTCCAAACTGTGAATTCGAGGGTCTATAGTTTGCATCACACTCTGTGGCCATGCAAGTGATATAAGAGTAACAGTCAAATCTCACTATTCTATTAGAGTAGACTTATAGTTGGTGGTGGATGCTGTAGACCAGCTGTCTTCACTCATTCAAAATTAAGGATGGTTACGCACATGTGAAGCTTTTTGCAAGTATCTAAAGTAGAGTTTAACGAGTTAAAGACAAAAAGGAAATAAAAACATGAGCAATTTTGAATAGTAGACTATTCTAGAAAGTTATATCTATGAGGTGTGGAAACTATGATTGGTTCAACTTCATGTAGGCTAGGTTTGACTTTTAAGGTTATAGCTGGTTTATAAGTGGTTAAGTTTTTAGTACTAGTAACATCTATATATTGTTTAGTTTTGTGTTTTATTTTGAGTTTGCTATGTATGAATGCACATCTGAGTATTTGTTTCTTTTTGTGTCGTGAATTTTATAAACAAGAGAAACTAAAATATCCAGGAAGTTTACACGTCCTTCAAATTTTGTGAGGGCAACAGCACCTTGGCTAAGCCTTTTTTTGTCTACCCCTTGCTACAGACCAGAGAATGTCTTGTTTGATAAGCTATGATGTTTCTTATACCCTTTAATTTAGAATCACTTTGTACAGTTGCACAGATCTTCCACTGGTGGCCGAGTGGTTATCTTGGCCGATTCAAAACACGATGCTGTTGAAAACACACTGCATTTTCAACCATGGGTTTTGTGAGGGCAACAGCACCTTGGCTAAGCCTTTTTTTGTCTACCCCTTGCTACAGACCAGAGAATGTCTTGTTTGATAAGCTATGATGTTTCTTATACCCTTTAATTTAGAATCACTTTGTACAGATCTTCCACTGGTGGCCGAGTGGTTATCTTGGCTGATTCAAAACACACTGCATTTTCAACCATGGGTGCATAATAAAAGTGACAATCAATTTTGTTACTCTGTTTACAAAGCCCATGTGGTAGTGGGTGTTACCGGCCGTAGTTCAAAATTAGAGATAGCTACACCTGAAACCTCAGTATAAGGTCCTGTTCGAGTTAAAAATTTCAATTCTAATTTCTTTAACAAGAGGTAACTCGTTTTATTGTAGAACTTTTTTTCCCCTCTGATTTCTGGCATGGAAAGTGCTTTAAATGGATGAGATGTATTGAAAAAATATTCTCTTTGGTAGTAGTTGATGTCATGCAAAGTGTACCAAAGTTGAAATGATGAACTCATCCTTTGTTTGCTTAAAAGAAACCCATATTGAAGCAGGTTAGAAATGTGTCTTGGCTAACTGTAACGTTTCATGACGTCACACAGTATATTAATATTTGTATCCTTAATTTTAACTTTAAAATATTGAAGTATTGTACTGATATATTCTATAAGTAAAGCCGTGTTGTTATAACTTATTAATTAATTTACTTCAGATTTTATTTGTAGCAGGTGATTTACAAAAGAATGTTTTGGTATTAACTGGAAAGTTTGTTCCGTTTTATTCCGTCCATACTTTGTGCCTTCTAATTGGTGGCTTTTTTTTTATTTATTGCAAGTTTGTTGATGTTATATTATAACCTATTGATCATACTGCAAGTAGTGACCCAAAACTAGCAAGTTTTAAGGCAACTTCAGCAGCGTGTTTAAAAAGGGAAATGGTCACTTAAAGTGAAATTCTACTTAATAGTGTGAGGTATTAATGATCAAGGTCTAATTGATGGATTAGAATTTTATTTTCATAATTTGCTGTTGAACTTTGTCTGATATTACAGGTAATTCTTTTGTAAACCTTTTGAACGAGTACGCTTGTACAGGATTTCACTGTATAAAATGTACCAGTGCTGTTATTTGATTAGAGACAACTACGAAAAATGTAAAGGTTCGAAGTTGTCCTGTGAAAACAATAATCACGTCAACTTAGATGTACTTACAGGGTAACTAGTTTTGATTATTTGTTACTCAAGTCCGTGGATAAAGTTTCATTACGAGTACGAATAATTCAGATAATGAAAGTCAAACAATATCCAGGTGTTTTTAAAATAAATGCACCAAATATTTGTGTTCGTTACAAACTTATTAATGTCACACACACACACACACACACTTTCATTATGTATATATGCATTGCACATAACATTAAATTTTTCAACATAAGTTTAAGATATAATGTTCATTCTTTTTACTAGTTTTCTGTATTTAATTCCAAAATTTGAGGCACCTTTTTGTATTTTTCTGAAGAAGAAAGAAAGCAGACCACATGGGATTTAAAGTTTGTCTAACTCTAAATATAGACAGTTTAGAACAGATAACTTGGGTGTGAATCTATAAAGAATTGAAAGTAGTGTGTCAATCTAAACGTTTCTATTTCACTTAATACCAGCTGTTGTCGTTAATGTTTGTTTTTATACTAAACTTAGAGATCGTAAAATATTGAATTATATCATTATGTTTTGAAGGGTGACACCTGTATGTGTGTGTGGCCAGCTATCAACACACAGTATCTATGTTTTGAACGGTGACACCTGTATGTGTGTGTGGCCAGGTATCAACACACATTATCTATGTTTTGAACGGTGACACCTGTATGTGTGTGGCCAGGTATCAACACACAGTATCTATGTTTTGAACGGTGACACCTGTATGTGTGTGGCCAGGTATCAACACACA
>NW_013670388.1:49960-54473 GCF_000517525.1 Limulus polyphemus
CCTGTATGTGTGTGTGGCCAGGTATCAACACACAGTATCTATGTTTTGAAAGGTGACACATGTATGTGTGTGGCCAGGTATCAACACACAGTATCTATGTTTTGAAAGGTGACACCTGTATGTGTGTGTGGCCAGGTATCAACACACAGTATCTATGTTTTGAAAGGTGACACCTGTATATGTGTGTGGCCAGGTATCAATACACAGTATCTATGTTTTGTTTCAACATGATAACCAACCCAAATCTGACGATTTTCTTATGTGACAGATGAGAGGACAATATTATTTACTCTGATTTTATTTCTCATTTCACAAAATGCAGGAAACTACTGTGTGATTGTAGTTTTGTCTAACTTGGCTTATGTTCTCACAGGTCACAACTCTGTCATATACATTGATTGGTATTTTCATCAGCATTACATGACGATAAGACTGGCAATACTTGTGAACAAACAACTGATGTATCATAGTTTCCACGTACGAGTATAAATGAATTTAAGCAAGGTTTATTCGACAGACTGGAAAGATATAGTAGTTACTTACTGACTTGTAAGTATGGAAGCTCCTGTTAACAGACGTATCCGAGTTATTCTTTTGTTTTTCAGATTAATTTTTAAAGAATTATATTTATTTCAATTCCAAGTATGCACATCAGATCTTGAAATTTCTTTTCTAACTCAACAGCCAAAAAAACCGAGTGTTACATTTTTGTGTGACACATAAAAAAAAGAACTTATCATAACTTAAGTCAACGAATAGAAATCACTAAATATATCAGATCTAAGAAGAAAACGAAGTAAAGAAAAATATGAAACTTAGACAACGTTAAGTACGAGAGTTCACAGTTGTTTGTTAGTCCAAAAATCATCAGTTTCATCTGTTGATACTCGCCACTTGTTCAAGATTTTATAACGTAACGACATCAGCTTTTCTTATTTTTGTCAAAGCCACACTAAAATAGTTCACGAGTGTTTAATACTACTCACTAAAATTACGTTTCTATTAGATCTCTCGAAACCATGCTTTCAGTTCCTGCGTGATGACAATGCCCATTGTGAAACGCCGTAGCTAACAGCCTAATGTTGTATTTGTGTTTTTATTCAAAAGGTATTAAGTCTGCAAAACACTTTCATCAATAATGCAAGATAATCCCTGTAGGTGGAAAGTTAGAATCAGATAAATATCAGAGGTGGTCCAGGAGGTTAAGACCACAATTTTTTTCTAGAGCTAAAACAATACACAGGTATAGAGAATTTGTTACCAAGTTTGCAAAGCTCTAAAATAAGCAATAATTATTCTATATATTAATGAAAATTGGAACGGTATATTTCTTATTATTTTTTAAAATAATAATTATATATTTATTTGATTAGCTAACATATTACTAAAGAATTACGTGCATAAATACATTTAATCTATCTGAACATATCATTAATTTTTGTGGGGGGGGGTTCAAGAGTTTCAAACTTCCTGTATTTGCTCCAAAGAATTGAACTGATGAAGTTCCATTATATTTATTTAAATTAAACGTAAATTTGTTATAAGTAATATGTAATAAAGAACCTTACATTGTGCACGTAATATCGTACGTACGTAGCACACTCGCACACATTAATTTGTTAAAGTGATTGGTAAAACTCCCTGTTATATGTTTCGTAAGTTTGTCGTGAATGTGCGACTACATCATTTGGAACTATAAGTAAAAAAGTTACTTTACTGACTGCTTGAAACTGTAATGTCTCGATAATGTTTAGTTTTCTGTTGCGTATTGGTTTAGACATAATCTATTTGTGCTTTTGTAAACGATCTCAACTGCGTATTGTACGATGCTCAACTACTTACATACACAGTTTTTTTTTTACTGGACAAGGATATTTTGACGGGAGTGAGATTTAACATAAACTGGTGATGACACGTTTATAATTATACATTTAAGTACATTTTGTGGTCGCAGAAGAAATTCCAATCCATTTGATGATGACAAAATGACATCTCACTGACCTGCTGGACAATGTGCGTAAATGATACAAGTTTAACAACCTGACCCGATGTAAGAAAAGAGTAATTTTAAAAGGTATTGTTTTTGTATTTAATT
The DNA here is from genome assembly GCF_000517525.1 of Limulus polyphemus. Taxonomy (NCBI): domain Eukaryota; kingdom Metazoa; phylum Arthropoda; class Merostomata; order Xiphosura; family Limulidae; genus Limulus; species Limulus polyphemus. Next base: position 52,056 of record NW_013670388.1, read on the forward strand.
AACTAGAACTTGTTGTTAACAGACTTTTAAATCAAATGATACGAGTTTAACAACCTGACCCGATGTAAGAAAAGAGTAATTTTAAAAGGTATTGTTTTTATATTTAATTAACTATAACTTGTTGTTAACAGACTTTTAAATCAAATTTGACTATTCTTGGATGATATTAAATATCCATGAAAGTTAATGTTATTTATTTTATTTTTTGACTGTTATTTTTTTTCTTTTTTTTTAAAAGAATTTCTTACAAATTATTAATGTGACCTTAGGTCTTTATAGTAATGATATCATGGTATTTGAAATGGCTGTTCCTATTTTTATTATTACCTGTATGAAATTATTCTTGGGTTTAGTTTATATTTTAGCTAGAAAAGAAAATCATATTTGATGCATTCTAGTTGTAGGTTTTCATCAGTGATACGTAAACAACAGTGTGATGAATATTAATGAAATTTTTTGTCTCATAATCTTTCATGCAGAAACAAGATCCAAAATAGTGTTAAGTTATTAAAACAGTGCATCAGAGTTTTACTATTCAACAGATCTATTTCTTGATGAATTTGTCAAAAGAACTTAATTTTTCCTCATACTTTAGATTGCTTGTTAGGTGCTGATTCGGCGTTTCATTATTTAATATCAAGGGGTGGTAGGAAGAGTATTAGGATGAGCTAGAGCCGCTGTCACTTTTTTGAATCTCTTCAACACTTCACAGAGATATGTATTACAAGTACAAGTGCATAACATTTGTTTATTCATCACCTACGAGTACAAGTAGAAGGAAATAGAAACTTAGAAGTCTGTACGTATCTTAACTGGTTTACTGGAACACCTAAAAACTTTTAATACAAATATAAAATAACAAATTATTACTTATAAAAAAAATAATTCAGGATTTGATTTTATCCTGACCTTAAGAATCACTAGAGGAGCTCACAACATTAAGTGCAGAAACTAAGAATACCGTCAGCTTTAAAGTGGTGGGTGGTATGAAACATTGTCTTTTGGTTTCAAACTGAAATGTTGGCTTCGTTCCTTTATACAAGATAATTCATGCTAAATTATTGACATTAGTTGTATTACAATTGTTATTTAACTTTCACAGTAAGTTATTGTACTGTTTGAATATTTTTATGAAGGTTACCATGTAAAGGGCTTTGTTTTAAACTGATACTCTGTATTTTGTTTGTCTTTTTTTTTTCAGAAGGGTGTTAAATTGTGAGCTTTGGTCTATTCTTATAATGCATTTAATTTGCATAAATTGTCATGCATAATAAAATATTTGTGTGTTTTTGTGCTGTTTTTATAATTTGCTCTGTTTGGTATTAAATTCTGTATTGGGTAATATTATTAATTTTTAGTTTTACGATTATTTTAGTGTAAGTCGTACTTAACGTTATTTGAAATAATTGCTAAGAACAAAAACTTCAGACCTTGCTTTGTTAGTTGTGCATTTGTAAATATTATACGTAAGATAAAGTAAGATCTGGTGTTTAAATAAAATAAAATAATTTGTGAAAATTGTTACTCATGTGTCAAGAATAATAGTGGCTGCAATAACTGTGTAGGTACAGCCCGGCTGCTAGTTCAAAATTTACAAAGCATTAAGTGAACTGAAAATAATAATGGCTGCAATAACTGTGTAGGTACAGCCCGGCTGCTAGTTTAAAATTTACAAAGCATTAAGTGAACTGAAAATAATAGTGGCTGCAACAACTGTGTAGGTACAGCCCGGCTGCTAGTTTAAAATATACAAAACATTAAGTGAACTGGTGTTCTTATATTTCGCCTTGTTATATAAATATGTTTTGTTTTTATTAACTCCAAATATTTTTTTGTTTTGTGTACACAGCTTTTGCTGTAAAATGATTCGGCTGTCCTTAACTTGACGGAAATGATAAACCTTGTGAAATTAACATTAAGGAATTTTTATATGTTCTCACATTTTTAAAAATATTACACAATTGTATGAGTGTTTATTTTTCCATTTTGTATTTAACAAAAACTAAGGGTGTTGTAAGTTAAAAAAAAATAACTATAGCTGATTGTAATGAATAATCAAATTTGTTAAAGTTCCCATTTAAACTGTTTGTTAATAATCCTGTAACTTAATACAGTATAATTTACAGATTACATTTTAATAAGTGCATTATGTGTTGCTATGGTATTGTTGTCAGTTTAGTAGATTGTGCTGGGGTTTGTTGCTATGGTATTGTTGTCAGTTTAGTAGATTGTGCTGGTATTTGTCGCTATGGTATTGTTGTCAGTTTAGTAGATTGTGCTGGGGTTTGTTGCTATGGTATTGTTGTCAGTTTAGTAGATTGTGCTGGTATTTGTCGCTATGGTATTGTTGTCAGTTTAGTAGATTGTGCTGGGGTTTGTTGCTATGGTATTGTTGTCAGTTTAGTAGATTGTGCTGGG
>NW_013670388.1:55364-61130 GCF_000517525.1 Limulus polyphemus
AGTTGTGAACACAATGATTGGTATTTGAACTTGTTTTTTCTAATGTGACATTTTTGAGTTTTTACTCTAAAAATACTAGATGTACAGAAAGTGTTCTGTTTCAAGAGTAAATAAAACAAAATTAAGAGTAACAAATATTTTTATTTCTTGCTTTTGAGGTTCAAATGTCATGCTGTGTTGTTAAAACAAAGAGTGCATAATTCTTCTCGTGATTGACGGCACGCACGCGTTTTACTCACAACCATGACAATACAAATTGCAACATTAAGCATCATTTTAATGTCTACTGACTCACCGACAGACAACATGCTACTGTACAATGTATCTAATTTTTATGTATCATAATTATGCAACTTTTTGACTACCATCGCCATAAAGTTAGTTAAAAGTTCAATCCTTCCCATGCCTACGAGGCACATAGGACTGGTGCTTGATAAAGTTAGTTAAAGTTAAATCCTTCCCATGCCTACAAGCCACAGAGGACTGGTGCTTGATTAAGTTAGTTAAAGTTAAATCCTTCCCTTGCCTACAAGCCACAGAGGACTGGTGCTTGATTAAGTTAGTTAAAGTTAAATCCTTCCCATGCCTACAAGGTGCATAGGACTGGTGCTTGATAAAGTTAGTTAAAGTTAAATCCTTCCCATGCCTACAAGCCACAGAGGACTGGTGCTTGATAAAGTTAGTTAAAAGTTCAATCCTTCCCATGCCTACAAGGTGCTTGTGAATTCTGCTTTCGAGTGGCAGAAGTGGATGAGAATGATGACCCATTCCCCCTGGATAGGACACCAGTCCATTGCAGATTAACCTCCAGCTAACAGCTGGATAGACTGGAAAGAGGGGTAAAGTATCTTGCCCAAGGACACAATGGAATGATGCAAGCTAGCTTCGAATTCACAACCATCCAATTATGCTTCTAAAGCATGAATCCACTAAACTAATCTGGCCCCAACCATTACACTGTATGTTACCTTTGGTCCAAGGCTTACAGTAAGGGATTTTCAATAGTGAAACAAATCAGAACACAAGTGGGAAAAATTGTCCCAACAATATACACACTATTCCAAGGGCTGTTGTTGTAAATTGTATCGTATTGAATTTGGTTGTTTAATCGGAGAGACTTTCTGTATACACGGAGGAAGTAATGTGCCGTAAGACGAAAAGAGGTGAGCTGTAACAAAATTACTCCCACTTTTTATTTTAGCGAGACTTTGAAACTCAAGGTCGTGTTCTTCGTTCGATGCTTAATTGTTGGTTGTCAGATAAGTAGTCTGGTTTTGGTCTTCACTGTGTGATATTGTCAGATATTGGGTGTAGATATTATGAATTGTATTCTTTTCTGTTAATCCTATATTTACACACAGAATGCAATAATACATTAATTAAAATGCAAATAGATAAACTGCAAAATAGTTTAAGCAATATACGACATCAGAATTGGTAAAATATCATTGTTGCTGACCTCCAGTAAAAACAGTCGAGAAACAACAGAAAAAAATAAATATTAGAAGTACAAAATAAAGGTGGTTTTCTGTAAATTATTTATCAGTGTAGTTTAACCTTTCACCTTTACTGTAAATTATTTAATTGTGTAGTTTAACCTTTCACCCTTACAAACTCCAGATGCAAGGTTCATTACAGTGACCAAGGTTTGTGTAAGCTCTATCAACCTTTGCTAATCAGTATATCCATGTTGAAATCAATGCCTTCATTCTCTTGAAGTGTTCCACTTTCTACCAACACACTCGCAAGTCCGAACATTTATCTAATGTGAAGAGATTGCATGTTCAAAATGTCAGTACATCTTTAGATTTTTAGTATATGTTCTGCTTATCATGTACAAGTAATTCACATTATGTGTAGTAAATGTTGGCTCAAAATATGCATACAGTTGTTAGGTTTATGGACTTAGTATCATGAGTTTATACACCTAGATAAATTTTGTCATGATTCGTAAGACTACAAATCCTCATGAACTCCGGTTTGTTTTTTTCATGACATGATGTTTGGTGAGTAGTTTTAGTTGACATAACTGAGTATTAACTCATTCAAATGAGTAGTTTCAGGTGACTTTGACTCACACAACTGAATCTTTAAGCGATATCGACTCAGCCAAGTGAGTAGTTTCAAGTGACTTTGACTCACACAACTGAATCTTTAAGCGATATCGACTCAGCCAAGTGAGTAGTTTCAAGTGACTTTGACTCACACAAGTGAATCTTTAAGCGATATCGACTCATCCAAGTGACTTTTTACCCACATTAATTAAATATGTAGGTAACATTGTGAGCAGTTTTTAGGACACTTACTATAAATAAGTTCAAATTATTTTATTTAACATGACTGACTTTTTGAACATTATTCCAGAGTTAGTGACCATGTGTACTTATTATACATATTTGAAATAGAATTTTATATATGTTTTTTTATAACAGACTATACAATGACTCAAAGGTTAGATTAGTCCTGTGATACTTTACAGGTCTTTCATGTTGTTTTTAAGTGTTTTGCAGTTTAATATAAATGTTAATTTGCTAGTGTTGCATATTTTGTGTTCCATGGTAATTAACAACCTTTAAAAAACAAACTTGAATGCCTTAAAATAATATAAATCTCAACAAAGATTGTTTGGTAGAACTAAAAATAAGCAACTTCAATCCTCAGTAGAAATTATAAGGTACATATATTTGAATACAATTGGCCTCTGTTTACTAACACTACCACCCCTGTCTCTAACTTTTAACCATCAGTTTTGAAATAATCTACTTTGCATATTGTGTGCGCGCGCGCGCGTGTTTTTTTCATTCTCTGTTTGACAAGTAACAGATTTTTGGTTGAATGAATGAATGAATTCTGGTGATGTTTTTCAAGTGAGTGGATCTCACTACTGGATGTCCGGAAATTTCATTAATAATATCCGGAATTTAATTGTGGTCGACTGAACTCTGTATTTATTAAAATATAATTTCCTTAACGTGTAAGAATATCACGCTGTAGGTAACATTTTTGAAGTTAGAAGAATGTTTATCTGTTTCAGGAAAGATGTGCTAAGGATCTACACGTTATCGCCATGTTTTCTCTTTAACACTTTTGTGCTAGAATTTTCATCCAAATTAGCACGATAAAAACGTCCACCAGTTTTTGAACTGAAATCTTTGTATTGTTTCACAGTTTCTATCTCGTAAAATGACGTTAAAACAACTAAAACGTGAACATGCAAAAAATATTTCGTAGATGTAAGACGCGGAATGCAGTTATTACATTTGTTAGTGCAAGCTAGGCCTAATATGTGAGTTAAGCCTACTAAGTACTACTCAATAATTTTGTTTGCTGGAGCTGTTTATTTCTATCGTAACTAAACATTAATTATTTTGTGTGATAGTAGGATTGATGATTAAAGTAGCTGGGCTAATACTAACGTAATACTAATAATTGATAACGAAGGAGCAGATTTGCCAAATCTATTATTCCAATAATTGCTACTTCCGTTTTTACGTAGAACATATATATATATATCTGTATAACTTCTATTTATAATTTTATAACATAGTTTTTTAAAAATCTCAAGACGAACGAAAAGAAATTAGAAATGAAGAGGCTATTCAAAGATATTGATAGGTTATAAGATAATTTGTAGGATTGAGGTAGTGTAATATTGAATGTTAATACTTACGAATTGTTCAAATCTGAAAACGTCTCAATAATATAAATAAACGTCGAGTTTTGGCCAAGACTACCAAGTTATTGTATGACATAGTTGAAGTTAGTGAGATATTCTGCTAATAGACCAACCTGTTTTGTTGTTTTTTCTCCCAAGTACGCGCCAAAATAAGTGAAATCTTCCTAGGATAATTTTTATCATAAAGTTTTTTGTATTTGTTCGTGTGCGATTTTCGCTTCGAATATATTTAGATCAACAAGATTAGGTTTAGTATTTCACTTCTAATTGGTTCTTATTTAGGATTTAGGCGATAATTACTATTGCTGCGTTTATATTGATGTAAATGGTGACTTGATTATGCACGTAGAGCACCACCTAGGTGAGTAAAAACGTAATTATATGCAATATATATATACTTCCATATTTATTTTGCGGTGTGGGTTTTTTATGGTTGTGTTTTAATGTTATTTCATAGCGGTTTTTTTTTAACCAATATGTAGTAATGTCGTGAACGTTTTGTAACTAATGTTGTGTTTGAATAAAGTTGTTTGTTGGTTGTTAGTATAGTTTTGGGTGAGTATTTTGTTTTCAAATCATATGTGCAACCGAACACTATTAAATATTAATTGAATTATAAATACCGGACTAAAAATATAAATAAACGCCCCTCCCCCCACCGTGGCAGAGTGGTAAGCTGGAGGGCTTCTAGCATTAAAATTGTGGGCTTAACTCCGGCAATGGGAATATCGCAGATAGCCAGCCCCCTGTGTAGCTTAAACAGTGCATGCACGCAATCTTCACCCTCACTCGAGAACGTTTAGTCCTGTAACAGTTTTTAAAGTTGCTGTTCTGTTAAATGATCATATAATTACAAGTTGTCTCTGTTTTTAAGTGTAGTTCAATTATAGCTAGAGGTCGCATGAGGCCTAGTGGTTAATGTCAGACCGTGGCTGCAAAACCATGCTCCGCACTTTGGGCCCATGGGTGCGTTATCAGAGTGATCGTCAAATCCCACTGTTCAATTAGAGAAGCCAGGTGGGAAGCTCTTTTAGCTGCCTTCCCTCTCTTCGATCAGTTAAAGATTAGGGATGGCTAGTGAAGATAACCTTCTCCAGTTTTTTCTTCTTCTTTACAATTATCCGAAAAAGAAAGAAACAAGTACAGCTATAATAATTGATGAATCTTGTATATTTATAGTAATTCACATAAACGTAAATTAGGATTTAGAGTATCAAAAAAAAAATCGGTTTTGTTGGGTGAAATAAATCGCCTAATAAGGTGGCAGGAGTTTTAACATTTCTTAAATAGTTCGAATACGTGACACTAGAATATCAAGACTCTTAGCATGTGACTCCGTGTACAGTTATTATATGGTTACCTGATGGTGGCCACACGAGTGGTCGGTCGAAAAAATTAAACAGATAAAACTAAAGTTGAAAGTTAAGGCGTATTTCTGAAATGAATTGTTTATAGCAAGAATTAATATAAATTAAAATGTACAAAACTTTGTTGTTTGCCGAGTTTTAAATGTTTATTTAACAACAGTTTAGAAAGTCATGGTAAAGCAGACGTTAAAACTCGAGGCTCAATCTGTTTTAATGAAACTTTTCAGTTATAGTTAAACATTTAACAAAACTTACATTATTTTATTTTTTTAACTTTTATATAATTTTTCTTCCAAAATTCAATATTTTTGTTTTTATGCATAAGAAGTTTTCAAATTGAAATGAACAATGTAAATTTTTAATTTATGTTATTTTTCTAAGTTTCTACGTCTATTTTTACCTAGTGATTAAAATAAATTAAAAACATAAATTTTAATGTTTATCATTTGTTTCCATTTTCAAAACGCCCCCCAGTGGTATGTCAGCAGACTTACAACGCTAGAAAGCGGGTTTCGATTCTCGTGGTGGGCAGAGCACAGATAGCCCATTGTGTAGCTTTGTGCTTAATTTCAAATAAACAAACCATTTTTAAATACATACTTAAACAAATAAACTGACTAAAATACTTAAATCAAGAAGCCTAATTTATCATTCGATTCAATTTCGTTCCAGGATAAAAGTAAACGTCATATATATATATATATATATATATATATATATATA
>NW_013670388.1:61918-67587 GCF_000517525.1 Limulus polyphemus
CACCTCTCATCCGTCTTATTCTATTACACCTCTCATCCGTCTTATTCTATTACACCTCTCATCCGTCTTATTCTATTACACCTCTCATCCATCTTATTCTATTACATCTCTCATCCATCTTATTCTATTACATCTCTCATCCATCTTATTCTATTACACCTCTCATCCATCTTATTCTATTACACCTCTCATCCATCTTATTCTATTACACCTCTCACTGGTGTAGAGTTTTTAGACGTAACAAAATTACTGACCTTAATTTTCTCACAGACATTCAAAAGAGGTTGTCTAGACCAGCGTTTCTCAACCTTTTTAGTAACACGGTACACGGGAACTTCAAGACATTGCCCGCGGCCCACCAAAATCATCGAAGTATGACAATGTTGTTTAACAGTTGCTTTGCTAGCTTCGTGCGCGTGTCATTGATTTATAGTGAGCATTTTACGATATATTATGTAGTTTGCATTATACTTTTGCTGTTTTATAGCATTGTTTAAAATACTGTCATCTAATCTTAAGCCTTTTCGCGACACACCTAAAATTGCTTCGCGGCCCACTAGAGGGCCGCGTCCCAACGGTTAAAAAATACTAGTCTGGACTGCACTTATTATATGTAACTAAGTGACACAATATCTACCTGTTTACCTTAAACATGTTTAAAAAATTCAACGTAAGCGTTAGTTTGTTTATAAAATGCGTTGTCATATAATAATTTTCTCTCTAGCAGGGGGAGAGACCCCCCTCCCCACACTAACTTTATGGCAAAAGGGTGGGATGGCTGAAACAATATTATAGGATAACTGAAAGTTTATTGGAGAAACTACAATGAGGAGTATATGGTCAACATTGAAATTGTGATTAATTAAGTGTGGTAAACGTTTCACCTTGGCACGAAAAGTCTTACGATGGTGGCTTTATCCTCTCTACTGTACAGTATACACGTAATAAAATATTGAACTGGACAGTTGTTTTGTTAAAGTTTTATAGGAGGTTTGACTGCCCCCCACCCCCACCCTTCATATTTTCTCTTTAACCACTGTGTCAAGTATATGATGACACAACACGGTATGTTAAAAATGTAAAGTCAGTTATTCACCAGTTATGCGTGTTGGGTCTTGCATGTCTTAGCTTTCAATAATTAATTGCCCCCCCCCCCAAGTGGCACAGCGGTATGTCTTCGGACTTACAAGGCTAGAAACTTGGTTTCGATACCCGTGGTGGGAAGAACACAGATAGCTGATTGTGTAGCTTCGTGCTTAATTACAAACAAAAGAAAAACAATAATTCTGTGTATTCCTCACGATATTACAGTAATTACTATGTATTCCTCACGAGATTACAATAATTCTGTGTATTCCTCACGATATTACAGTAATTACTATGTATTCCTCACGAGATTACAATAATTCTGTGTATTCCTCATGAGAGTACAATAATTACTATGTATTCCTCACGATATTACAATAATTACTATGTATTCCTCACGAGATTACAATAATTACTATGTATTCCTCACGAGATTACAATAATTATTGTGTGTTCTTCACAAAATTATATTAGCAATAAAAATGTTCAGAGACAAAATATTTACACTACGATAATGACTCAGAACAGGCACAGACATAAATTACAATGTCATAATGAACCAGAACAGGCACAGACATAAATTACAATGTCATAATGAAAGGATACAGAATACTTACAATCTAGTAACCAAGTAGTACAAATTTAACACACTACTTATTGTGCTGCAATGAAAAAATGCAGAGTCTACATACAACCATTAGGCAATGAAATAGAATCTACTTACAATGTGGCGGGGACAAACTGAGGTCTCGTTCCATTTTGTCAATTTTCCCTCTTTCCCGCCGAATCTGAAAAAATTTCGGAGCTGTGCTAGCAAAATAGATGTCGCTCTGGAATAAACAATTACACCAAAAATAATTAATTGTCACCGCTAATTGTTGATGTTTAAATCTGGAACTTTCTGAAATCTGGTATCGTTGATACAAAATAACTAAGATTGATATATCCAACTATATATATATATATATCCATATATATATATCAATATATATCCATATATTGATATATGTCCAAACCACAAAATAAGCTACATAAGCTTGGTTATTCAATAATTATTATAACTAAGAAACGTACCCCCCAGTGGCACAGCGGTATGTCTGTGGACTTACAACCGGGTTTCCATACCCGTGGTGGGAAGAGAACAGATAACCCTTCGTGTAGCTTTGAACTTAACTACAAACACGGCTGTTTGTGCTAGTAATTAATAATCGTAGTATATATACACACATCATTGAAAAAAATTTAGAAAAAGTGAACATTTTATAAAAAAAAGGATTTTTTTCTGTGAAGTATGGCACGGGAAAAGTGTTCGGATTTTGCTCTTTAGTCATACGCAACTCACTGCATCAAAATGATTCAATGTACAGAGCTCAAAATTTTTATACATTTTACTGATATAAACTGTAATGTTTATATATATTAAAAGTGATACCGTTTACTGAAAAGGTAATAGTTTTTTTATAAAGAACTCCAGTTTCTCAGTACGAAAAATAACTGTGGTATGTGTAACAACCATTTCTTTATAACAGAACACAATTTTAAATAAAAGTACTCTACTCACAACAAGAATACGACTTTCACTAGGACTGTACGTGAGGGTTTGATTATATCTTTATTGGTGTAATTTTTAAATGTATAATTGTCTCAATCTTGAATACCCAAAGTGTGAATTTTTGTTATGGAATATTGTTTGTGGTATCATTCAATGGTGCAGGAGTTTCGGTTACATACATAGATACTGACATACATGCTACGTCCATTATAGTAAGATGAGGTTTACCAGTAATTTACAAAATAAGTAATGAAAAATGCAGACTCTACAGGATACATAGGTTAAGTTTGTTATATTTAAACGATTTTGGAACCTCCCCACATTGTTACATCCGGTCATGTTCAAAGCATACCACATCATCTGCATTTGCTTCTCATAATCCTTCTAGTTTACCACAACAGTCAGAAATCCATAGAAGACTTGATCGAAATATCCTGAATACTCATTTCATTCTTCAGCTGCTTGAGGTATGTAACAGTTGAATGGATATGCCCTGGAAACAACTTGGGTACACGTGACTTGTCTTTTTTTTTCTCAGACAAAGATACTTGTTGTGTACTGCTGCTTGGGATATGTAGATGGCTTTTGCCATTGACCTTTCTGTTATTGGATTCTCATCTGTTACATGATGCTACACTTTGCTTACAATGACTGGGGTACGACTTATTGTAGGGATCCTTTTCTGGGTGGTCCTGGTGCCTTAAGTTAATCCATGTTCCTTTGTTTCCATTGCCATTAAGTACAAGAGGTATCCACGTCTTGTAAATTCTAAATCTCCGATCTGAACACATCTTTGTGATCTGGGTGTATGAATATTTTGCGTCAGAAAAGACTGTTACACAGCCTTTCCAAAAGTCACCAATTTTGGGTGTATAACACTATCTATGAACATCAAACAATGTCAACATGTAGTTCTGATATATTCTGTTCCACTGCAATCTTATATCAGCTGACTTGCACACCGTATTTGCTGGTGTATAAGATGATACTTGTTACTCTTAAAACGATGCCTGATTTTATCCCTCGTTTTATACACAGATTCAAAGAGAGAGTTCCAGTAAGAACTCTCTGGTTAATAGCATATTTAACCCAAACTATGGTTGTTCCTTTTACTTTTTTTTGAGTAAGTGGGTTAACATCGTGCCACCTACTGGGGTATAATTACATATTGTATCATTTGTTTCGATTCTTCATAACTAGAAGTTATTTATCTCACATGATAGTTACAATTAATCAGACATTTTTTATTTGAAATGTATTGATCTTTTCCGTAATACTAAAATATTGCTAATATTATATTTAAAAAAGTTACTGTAAAGTACACTAATTTTGTAAACATGTACTATATCTTAAGGTTTAATTGTGTTTTTTTGTAACAGAAAATGAGTTCAGTTGTGAAGAAAACTTGTAAAGTTTTTTGTTACATGTTTGTGATTTAAGTTAGGCCGCATTGAGCTGTCTGTAGCGTTTGACGAGCATAAAAAAACCCCACACATGTGGTTGTATTGATTACTCCAGAGCCCAGGTTAGCACAGTTTCTTTACAAAAGTAACATCCTAGACTTTCTTGACAATAAAGGACGTCTTATACACCAAGCCTAAAAAAAAATAAAAAATAAAACACTTAATTTGCTCAAAAAAAAACAAATCGAGGGCCGTCTTATACACCGGCAAGTACGATATTCAGAAATATTCTAACATAATGTACTCAACCGTCTATAGAAAAATATGAAAATGAAAGATCAAAGCCCACAGAATAATTACATTGTGATGACAAGGGTTCGTTCTGTTTTGCCCACTTTCATATTTTCCACTGTAAATCTGTTTGTTTGTTTTTAATTATGCACAAAGGTACACAAGGGCTATCTGTGCTCTGCCCACCACGGGTATCGAAACCCAGTTTCTAGCGTTGTAAGTCCGCAGACATACCGCTGTGCCACTGGGGGGCCTGTAAATCTGAAATCATTCTGGAGCTATAGTAACAAAATTATCTTAGAAGCGCTTTATAACATTGCATTAAGTATCTTGAATCTTTAATAGCATTTCAGATATACCACTAGTTGACAGAGATTTAGCTCAGTTGTTGAGTTCTGGTATTGAACGAAAGGTCTTCTGGACAATGATTTCTGACAGAGAAAAGATAGATTTCAAATACTATTTTTACTCAGCTTTAAATCGAAATTACGAGAAAAATCGAAAATCAACTACATGTAGAAATGTAATTCACTTTTGTTACATTTTAAAATCACAACATCGACACTACGCCACCCTCATTTTAAAACCTGCTAATCAGGTTGGAATAATTTCTAATTACTACATTTATTTAAAGAAGACGTGGCTCGTGTTACCTTTGAGGTAATGGCAGTCAGTTTTGGCATCACCATATTGTGAACCAGATTTCCGTTTACAATAAGACGAATCTCAATGGTATCAGTAGTGAAGGCCATAACGTAAGGAAAGGCACACACTGGAAAATGTTAACAATGTTGGTAAAAAGTGACTGATACAAAAAAATAACATACACACACACACACCAATCATTAAAGACAATTTATGGATTACTCAATGCACTTCGATGTGTTGTGTAATTATTTATTGATATACTATTAATATACATGGGTTGGTAAAAAAAATAACTATACAATAAATAGTAATTAATAAAACGTTATTAGAATAATACTTTGTTGGTTCTAGTTAATCTTCGAGTCATTTATTTAAAATAGAAAACAAAACAAAAAAAACATACAGTGTATAGCTACTTTTGACCAATCCTGTACTTTACTTAGAACATTATTTTAAACTCAACACACGTTAAGTCAAGTTAACTGCTCATCTATCTAAATGGAAGGCCCGGCATGGCCAGGTGGTTAGGACGCTCGACTCGCAATCTGAGGGTCGCGGGTTCGAATCCCGTCACACCAAACATGATCGCGCTTTCAGAAGTGGGGGCGTTATAATGTGACGGTCAATCCACACTATTCGTTGGTAAAAGAGTAGCCCAAGGAGTTGGCGGTGGGTGGTGATGACTAGTT
>NW_013670388.1:68441-70816 GCF_000517525.1 Limulus polyphemus
TTATTTACTCCACAGTTTTCTTTGCTGTGTTAATCAGATATATATTTTTCGAAAGTAATGACACTAAATAAATTAAAATATAACTTTTATGTTACATCATTTCTATATCCCAGTAGCCGCGTACGCAGAATGTTTGAAAGGGGGGAATTCTAATTTGCGAGATCAAGAGCCAACACACATATTGTGCTAAGCACAATCCTACGGAAGTCTGGGGGGCATGACCCCCAGAGAGAGAGAGAGAGAGAGAAAAAAGGGTGCTATGAGATTAAATCTGGAAGAAATTTTGCATGGAATATAGCTTAAACCTGACAGTAGCAATACGGCTTCGGGATTCCAAAGTGTCGACAGAAGCCATTGCGTGGGAGTATTTCAAGCCACAAAATGCTAATGCCTCATCAGAAGAATGTAGACTATGTATAAAACGTTAAATTCCGTAAACAGCTGAGCTATGACTACATAAGCCTAATTTCTTTACATCACAAAAAAGAGGGGTTCGGTCGAAAGCCCCCTCCCGTCACGTACGTGCATGTCCAGGACTTTAACAAAATATACCGTAATTCTAAAAACACACGATTTGCTATTGGTTGACTGATGAGAAACACACGATTTGCTATTGGTTGACTGATGAGAAATAGCTTCCTTATCAACCATTCACAGTTATGTGTCTTAGATATTTATGATAAATTAAAACAATTAAGTAATAAGTCACACAAAATGAATAATGGAATCTCCCACAATGGAATAAATTAACCGATGTTTTGTTTTGACACCATTATATATTTTGTGAAATAGGCCATTTGCACACAGCGATAGCTGGACACTTTGTTTAGTTCTAAGTTGCTTTACACCCAATCCCGTACGGAGCAGGTGTTAGGATAAATCATAAAATACATAACTGGAAAACCGAAATTGATTAATTTGACAGGCTCGAGGACAGGCCTTGTTTGCAAAGAAGAGAAGTGAAGGAGGATTAGGCTGAGTTTCACTTATAAGAACGTCTGTTGAATGATAGAGCTTACTGTTCGGGTATTACATCTACAAGGATCTTTGATAAAACAAAGAGTCGTAAAAATCTTAAGCAACTACATGTGTTCAGCTAAGTACTTAAAACAACAACAGCGACGAAAACTACAGCATTAACCACAAAAACTGTTGCATGAGGGGTATTTTAGAATACTGGATTTAAATATTTGGATTTAATATTGTAATAAAAAAATACAATACCAATAGTATCTGGGACAGCATTCCACTGGAAGTCAAAGTCTGTAGACGTATCTTCCGACAATTTTTGAAAATGAGTTGTATCTGAATCAAAGAAAGAAGACTGCCAGTTATTTTACTAATTTTTTGGATAAGTTAAATATCTAAATATCTTTGAAATATCTAATACCTAGAGCGGTTTCAATTAAAGTATTGAGAAAGTGGATATGTCATTAGTGGTTATTTACATGGATATATCATTAGTGGTTATTTACATGGATATATCATTAGTGGTTACTTACATGGATATGTCATTAGTGGTTACTTACATATAGAGAAAGTGGATATGTCATTAGTGTCTACTCTGGGATCGAACCCCGCTTTTAATGTTATAAGACTTAAATCTTACTGCTAATTTATAAGTAAAAAGAACAATTTAATGCTACATTATCAGCGAAACAAAAAAAATTGTTTGAAACTCTGACAGCTTTTCAAGTTCTGTCTTGTAATATATACTGTGTATAGTGTTAGTTTTGTTTTTAATACATAAAGACCTTCCTGACGAGTTACGAAGCACCACAACAGAGATGATCATATATAACTTACTTCATTAACTTCAGCAAATATAACAATGTTAAAACACCACAACAGTTACGTGTACTTGTAGAACAATAACAAAAGTTAAAACACCATAAGGCTTATGCGTAATTACAGAACAACAACAGAGTTAAAACACAAGAAGTGAAGGACAACAACAGGAGTATAGAACAACAACATACGGTTATAGGACAGGAGCAGTTGAGCTTCTTCATCTTCGTAAATATCAACAGCGGACACAAGATGTACCTGTCCAGAAAAAAACAACAGCTACAAGTTACTGATATCTCTTTAAAGACGTAATAAAACATGATGATAGTAACATCACACAGTAACCTAGAGTTAGACGCCTTTGAATTAGATGAATGGATATCCTGTCAAAAAGTCCCCCGGTGGGACAACGGTAAGTCTATGGATTTACAACGCTAAAATCAGGGGTTCGATTCCACTTGTTGGGTACAGTAGATAGCCAGATGTGGCTTTGTTAGGAAAACACACACAATTATCAAAAATGCTGAATCAAAATCAATGTGGCCCGGCATGGCCAGGTGGTTAGGGCGCTCGACTCACAATCTGAG
>NW_013670388.1:71744-79165 GCF_000517525.1 Limulus polyphemus
AGGGTAGCCCAAGAGTTGGCGGTGGGTGGTGATCACTAGCTGCCTTCCCTCTAGTCTTACACTGCTAAATTTGGGACGGCTAGCGCAGATAGCACTCGTGTAGCTTTGCGTGAAATTCAAAAACAAAACAAACAATCAAAATCAATGCTCTAGTTTTTTAATTAACACAACAATTGTAAATTAGAATATGTAAATGTTATTAAGCACAAAGCTACACAAAGGGCTATCTGTCCTCTGCCCACCACGGGTATCGAAACCCGGATTCTAGCGTTGTGAGTCCGCAGACATACCGCTGTGCCACTGGGGTCAGAATATGTAAACAAAGGACATAAGAAACAATAACTCCTGTCGTTTACCAATATTTTGATGATAAATTAATCTCGTATTCATACCTTCTAAGATTATCTTAGGGTGGGCATTAATTGAAATTATTGTGTCTGTGAAAATGTTTGTTTGTTTGTAATTAAGAACAACGCTACAGAATGGGATATCTGTGCTCTGGCCGCCACGAGTATCGAAACTCGGATTCTAGCGTTGTGAGTCCGCAGACATACCGCTGTGCCACTGGTTTGTGAAAATACTATTTCAAATATTTCGAGTTTATTGTAGAAACTACCTTCTTCCCCCCTTTACCCCCCACACTGTTACACATTTTGATGAATTATTCTTTCATCTGGGGGGAGGGGCGTGGCTTCTAGATTTGGACTCGTAGGCGGACGGTTGTTCGCATCGCACTGTTGTGTCCTTTACACCAATTTTTCAGACTTCCAAGATGGGATTTAACCCGAAATGGTCTGTAATCCCAAACTGGGGGGGAAGGAATGTGTCGCCATTCTCATCCGCTTGTGCCAATTAAGCCGGCTCCTACGTGTCCCCTCGGCGTGGGAGGAATTTGATCTTTACCTTTCATACACATCTTATTTACCCCGTGAGATGTAAGTTATCTTGTAAGTTGGAAATCCAGAATTGATAGTAAACTCTTACAGATACCTTGACTTTGTTGTTGTTGTTGAGCCTGATTACTAGGCCCGAGGTTCGAGCCACTATACGGGTATTGCATGAGGTCTTCCTTAGGCTGAAAAAATAACAAACTTCTCTCTCATATCTTTACGCCTTCTCACCTCTCTCTATTTAAGCTCTGTTTCGTTTTAAAAACATCTTATTTAATTGTTCAAATTGTTTTGATTACACTATATATGTTGATGCCTTGAGGGACATTACCTGGCGCCTCTGTATTTGACCAGTTGCCCCCCCCCTCCCAGTGGCTCAGCGGCAAGTCTGCAGGCTTAAGACATACTCACTTCTAGAGTTCAACCAAAAGCTTTTGTTGTCACAATCACATTCACTAAAAAATTATGCTTCCTTTACAAACTTGCAAGAAGAGGATAAAAACAGCACGGGGTCTACATTATATGACGCTCTGTTGAAGGAAACAAGGTAGGCGAATCCATTTTTCTAACAGGGGGTCTACATTATATGACGCTCTGTTGAAGGAAACAAGGTAGGCGAATCCATTTTTCTAACAGGGGGGTCTACATTATATGACGCTCCGGGGTCTACATTATATGACGCTCTGTTGAAGGAAACAAGGTAGGCGAATCCATTTTTCTAACAGGGGGTCTACATTATATGACGCTCTGTTGAAGGAAACAAGGTAGGCGAATCCATTTTTCTAACAGGGGGGTCTACATTATATGACGCTCCGTTGAAGGAAACAAGGTAGGCGAATCCATTTTTCTAACAAAAGTGTAGAGTAAGCGTATCGCCGTTCTTTTCATTAACGAGATCAAACTGGTGTTTGTAAGCCACACAGATTTGATTGTCTGCGTCTTTTATTGGACTGTCCACCAGGGTGATCAGCTGAACAGGCTCTGACACAGGAAGTTCCTAGAATAAATAAAGAGGAATTTGGTTTTCTTGTCACAAATTTGGTTGCTATAAAGTTATCACCAAACACTCCTCAAAAGCTTTATATAATTATAATTCCCAATTTCTGTTTCACGTCCAGAATATTAGTAGGAACAGAACTGTGATAAAGAAGTTAGCACACACAGGATCACATATAAGAGTAGTAATGGTTTCCAGACGAACTCTGTTAGAAAGTCCCAAAGGGACTACGATTGGGAAAAATGGATATATAACACTAAGATAAAGAACGTATATTATTAAAGTCTGTTGTTGTTTTTTGCTTAGAATTTTTGCGCAAAGCTACACAAGGGACATCTTCACACAGCTGTCCTTAATTTTGTACTGATAGGATACACGGAAGGAGTCAACAGCACCAATCTCGGGCTACTCTTGTCTCTGACCAATTAGTTTGATTTCGATATTACTCTTACAGCTTCAAAGAGCGGAGCGCATTTCTGCGGCAACGGGATGCGAACCACGAACTCTTGGATTCATACCCTGGGTACTCTAACCATTAGATAATGCCCGACTCTCTCTCGTTTAAAATATATAGGTCAGTACTCCTACCTTGCCATGACCTGTCGTCTAATCTTTCTTTAAGACAACTACAACTGAAGGTATTTTTACTGCACTGTTTCCACAAGCCTAGTAAAAACCTGTCTGAGGACACTAAGTTGACGAACCACAAACATCCCATTGAAGGTCATAGTTATTTTAATGTTTTAAAAATATAATAAAAAATTTGTAGAAAGATACTGTTTCATTAAACTATTACTAAAGAACACTGAGAATAATCTGTGGCAACTTTTAAAAAAGTAGAGGGCGTCAACAACATAGTTGGGACATGATATTTCCATTAGTGATTCATTAGTTGTTTGGTGAAAAATCGCAAAATTTTGTGTTACAGAAAACCAGCATGTCAGACAAAGTAAGCGTTTATAGTTTGAGTTCACAATTCAGTATTGAAGTCATTAACAAACGAATGATGAAAACATTAAGAACGATGGATCATTAAAAATTAGTTTGTTTTTTTTTTAATGTAAAAATTGAAGATAATATATGCTAGAGTTTTGAACACTTTTTTTTCTTCCTGAACCTTCTACTCGAATAATACTGGCTGTCTTTTTTATGTCTAGACCAGATGGTTTACATTAGACGCATAAATAAAAAATACGAAGTTCTACAAAGGTTTTATCAGCAAAACTCATCGTCTGTTTATTGTCGTAGGTGAATGATTAAAAGTCACGAAGAGATTTGTTTATGAATTTCGCGCAAAGCTGCACGAGGGCTATCTGCGCTAGCCGTCCCTACTTTAGCAGGGTAAGACTGGAGGAAAGGTGGCTTGTCGTCACCACCAATTCTTGGGCTGCGCTTTTACCAACGAATAGTGGGAGTGACCGTCACATTATAACGCTCCCACGGCTGAAAGGGACGAGCATGTTTGTTAAGTGGGACGGGGGACTCGAGCCCACCACCATCAGATTGCGATTCAAGCGCCCCCTAACCACCTGGCCATGCTGGGCCCTAAGTCAAGAAGAGATACGTTTTCTTGTTGACGTTTTAACTCCATTAACAAGATGAGGGTAGAAAAACAACAACAAAATTTAAATAATTCGTATAACAAGATGGAAACACAGTTTTGAACTTTATCAGATCTCATACAATGAAAGAGTGCGGATATTGATGAATCAATAGCAGTAACAAGAAACAGACACGCCAGGAAAATTTTACCACCCACAGCTAAATAAAACTGCATTTGAAAACGACCTTTTTTTTTTCTTTACAGGTGAGCTGACGAGAAGAGATGCACTTTAAAATTATTATTATCATATGGTTTTGGTTTTGTTATTTAATAGTAGATGTAGATTAATGTGTTTTGTGTTATTAAAGTATCATTTCAACGGTAACAGTAGATAACACTTGCAATGGACCATACATACCCTAATAAACTGGAATCCGTCCACCGTGTCAGTATCCAAAGACGCACACCACGCCGCAGTGTGGCGCCACTGAAATACGAGCAACCGGCGACCAAAAGCCACAACCATGCGTAAATGACTATCACAGGGTCGACTAATGGCATACAAATGACAGCCTGTGATTACAAGAGAGAGAGTAAAAGTGAGATAGAACATTAGTAAAATCGTACAATATATATACTTTTAAGAAAAGCTCATTGTGGTGAATAACTCGAAAGAGTTTTAACCAGGGGGGGGGGCTTTCAAGATAAAAAAAATTTACTTCCTCTATTAATATATATATGTGATCGAATTGTTTGTACTTGGTGTTACATAATTAAAAGCTACAAGAGGTCAAAGTTACACGAGGACTATGTGCGCTAGCCGTCTCTAATTTAGCAGTGAAAGACTAGAGGGAAGGCAACTAGTCATCACCACCCTCCGCCAACTCTTGGACCCCCTTTTACCAACGAATGTAGGGATTGGCTGTCACATTATAACGTACCCACGGCTGAAAGGGGTGAGCATGTTTGGTGGGACGGGGATTCGAACCCGCGACCCTCAGATTGCGAGTCAAGTGTTCTAACCACCAGGCCATGCCGGGCCAGAAAATTAAACTAAGTCTAGTCTTACACTGCTAAATTAGGGACGGCTAGCACAGATAGCCCTCGTGTAGCTTTTGCGCGAACTTCATAACAAACAAACAATTCAAATTTCTGCGAATACTTCCCAACAAATATATATATAAATGATTTTTGCATGCAATTTCTAGTAAGCAATACAAATTGAAACTGTTTTTCTTGAATTCATTTTTGATTGAAAGTGCGTGTTTTCCTTTTCTTTTCGATACCTTTAGTTTTCTCCAGTCTGTGGTCTCGCAAGTCTGATTTATTTCGCACACCGCCGCTTTCCCTAGTTTCGCTATCAAAATCGGAAAGGCTGAACACGTAGATTCTGCTGTCTTTTCCTGTGTATAGATCAAAATCTATTTAACCGAATATTTTATAAAATATAAATTAATAAAATGAATCAGAGAAAAACAATTCTTGACATTCCTAAGAAGTATGACTCCCCACACACACACATACAACTCAGTGGCTCAGCAGTAAGTCTGCAGTTAAAATGCGGGTTTCGATACCCGTGTTTGACAGAGTACAGATATCCCATTGTGTAGCTTTGTGCATAACAACAACCAAATTATATTGTGATTTATAAAAGAATTAACAATATTTGGTAAGTGTAAGTATTTATTTTTATTTATTATTCGTGATGTTAGAAAAACACGTAAGTTCAAGAAGTCTTGATAGAAATGAATAAAAACCCTATAACCCGAGCGCTTTCAAAAGGTGGACCTTTCTTCTTCAGGGGCATATATTTTATTAATTATTATTAGTTTGTTGTTGTGCTGTGTTAGCTGTAATAGCCGGATGATAATCGCACGTGTTACAAATATCAAAAGTAATTACTTCTTTCCCGAACGCTGACGTCAGTGAAGGCTGCTATACTGATTTGATAATACAAACTGACGTCAGTGAAGGCTGCTCTGCTGATTTGATAATACAGACTGACGTCAGTGAAGGCTGCTCTGCTGATTTGATAATACAAACTGACGTCAGTGAAGGCTGCTCTGCTGATTTGATAATACAGACTGACGTCAGTGAAGGCTGCTCTGCTGATTTGATAATACAAATTGAACGTCAGTGAAGGCTGCTCTGCTGATTTGATAATACAAACTGACGTCAGTGAAGGCTGCTCTGCTGATTTGATAATACAAGACTGACGTCAGTGAAGGCTGCTCTGCTGATTTGATAATACAAATGGGCTTATTCGTTTAAGTGTTTTTTTTTTAAGCACAAAGTTACGCGGGAAATCAAACATCAGGATTTTAGCACTGAACCCACCACTGACCCAACGGGGGGACAGTACAAATCCGTAGTCCATGATAGAAGAAAAAATTGTTCCATTGACGTCATTTCAAAACAAACTTTGTAGTACTACTAGAATACCTCATATGTATCCATCATTCACGTGCATTTCCTATTTTTTTCAAGGAATTATAAAAGGTTTGATTGGTTTCATGTCGTGATAATACGTGTTCTCTTCCGAAAGCTCTCTCTCTCTCATTTTTTAAATAAACATTCTTATAATATTAAAAACTGCAAAAAAGTTATACCTGAAAATTTATCTAATATTATAGAATTGACATTAGAAAATTTCTTAGTCTAACTTCAATATTATTTTGTGAAAATATACATACTTATAATATTTCTTAGCAGTATTACCTAGCGACATTTGTGTTCTAAAATCAACTCGTCTGGAATGTTTGCGAAACAGCTAAAAATTTGTAAGAAAAAAAAAGTAAAAGCTGGTCACCAAATCAGGGAAAAGTAGGTTGAATGAACGAATATTTGTTTGATCTATATATATAATAGAGTAATATCATATAGAATAATTTAGTTTAGAATGAAATATAATACTACAGTATAGTAGAGAACAGCGTATTATAATACCGAATAATGTAGCGTAGAAAATAGTGTAGTATAGTAGTATAATATAGAATATAACCAAAAGTACCCGTCCCCAGTGACTGGAAATGTCTAAGTTAATCCAGCAAAAGTACCCGTCCCCAGTGATGGGAAAAGTCTAAAGTAATCCATCAAAAGTACCTGTCCTCAGTGACGGGAAAAGTCTAAGGTAATCCATCAAAAGTACCCGTCCCCAGTGACGGGAAAAGTCTAAGGTACTCCATCAAAAGTACCTGTCCCCAGTGACGGGAAAAGTTTAAGTTAATCTATCAATTTAAATTATTTCATGGACTTTAAAAAGGTTAATTATGTTGCACTCTTGGTTTCACTCAGAGCCAAAGCTCTGGGCTACTTATACCGCCCACAGCGAAAAGTAATTGAGGAGCATTTCAGTCATTTTAAGAGCCACTCAACAATAACATATGGTAAATCTACATTTTTATTGTTTAAATTACGTCACATTTTGAATGACGTATAAAACATTAGGGCGACACCTACCTTTGTCTGCTCGAAATATAAGGATACCATGTTCTTCCACTACGTTCACCTGTTTGATTTGTACGGTCCTGTCGAAGATTGGTCGGTGAATCACGCCCTCTATAAACATAAATAAACAAAAATAAATTGTTTTAACTGAACCTTTAAAAACATTTCATGAAATGAAAATAAAATGGAAAGGAAAACCGAAAAGTGAATTATTTAAAATATTTCAAATCCGATTTTCTTTTCAGCTTTCTAGTAATAAAAACTATTTATTTATTATTATTACTTATATAATTATTCAGTCTGTTTAACATAAAAGCGAAAACTTTTTAACGTTATAAAATTTCCTAATCAAATAATGAAAGTGTATGAAGACTCAACACAAGGGGGACACTTTTAACTCACGTGTTTCATATTTATTACCGAGACCGAAAATATCAAAAAATAAGTTTCAAGATTTGGTATATGTCAGCTAAAAAGAATTACTAACCACGTCTTGTCAACATTTTACGATATTCAGGAAAAAACTTGTTTGTTTGTTTGTTTG
>NW_013670388.1:79189-83060 GCF_000517525.1 Limulus polyphemus
CCCACCGCCAACTCTTGGGCTACTCTTTTACCAACGAATAGTGGGATTGACCGTCACATTATAACGCCCCCACGGCTGAAAGGGCGAGCATGTTTGGTGTGACGGGGATTCAAAATCGCGACCCCCAGATTGAGAGTCGAGCATCCCTAACCACCTGGCCATGCCGGACCAGGAAAAACTTACTCCCACGTAGGTTTTAATAATTTCCAAGCTTAATATTGATGAAGAGTCGTTTTTTTAAATGTTTCCGCGTATTATAAAATTTTATGAACACTTTAATCAGAAGTAAAAGAAAATAATTCCATTGTGATCGGAGACATGAAAAACAACAACAACAACTCAATAGTTATCTAATAAAGTACCATCTATATAAAATATCTTCGTTGTGAAACGGAAATTCAATAAAAGAAATAACCGTGAGTAATGGAAGGACGATCTATTATTTTTGTGACGTATACTTGCCTTCTAATAGGAACGCGCCAGCTTCTGCCGCTAGGATAAGACGATTGTCTCCTGTATGTATATATATATAGAAAGAAAAAAAGAAACATGAACAGTTATTGTTACTCCGTCGTCCGGGAATAAATGATAGAACCGGAAATAAAAGTACAGCATTATAGATAAAAAAATAAAAGAAATTTGAGACTTTCTGCTTTACTTAGTAAAACTGGCTGTTTGAGAAAAAAATGTTTCTTAGAAGTTCTAAAAAAAAAAGACCTCTAAAGAAAATTGATTATTTTAAATCTTATTTCTTTAAAAGTTTTAAAACGAGACCTCTAAAGAAAACTAAGTATTTTAAATCATTTTTTTCTTTAAAGTTTTAGAAGTTCTTTACAAAAAGAACTCTAAGGAAAATTGACTATTTTAAATATGTTTTCTTTAAATTTAATAGATTTTCGGTTTGTTTGATTTTAAGCGCAAAAGCCACAGTGGGTTATTTGAGTTGTGACCAGCGTGAGTATCAAACCCTAATATTTAGGGTTATAAGCCATCGGTGGGGGGGCAATAGGATTTTGGAAGCTCATTTTTGTTAAGCAATTAAAACACTTTATTTTATTTTTACGTTTTGTTCCTGGTGTTCATCAAACTAGTAAACAATGCTTATGAACGAACTTAATTTTAGATTTTTTTTTTCATTCTTGTCTTATTTAGTCTGATACAATTAAGAACCATAATAGACAAAGAATAATTTGGGAATTTCATGATAATCTGTTTTATTTCTTTAATTGGGTACCTGAGGATTAAGAAAAAGAGCAAACTTGTCAAAACTTACCCCAAGAATCTCCACAAACGACGTCATGAGGGAAATCTGGATAGAAACACTGTGCTTTCCAGGGCTGTATACAATTAAATGATAATAATAACTGCTCGGTCCAGAAACACTAACATTTTGATAAGTATTTATTGATACAAGAGAAGAAGGGTTTCAATTTATGAAAATTATTTTTTTTATATACACTAATGCAGTGGCGCCACGGGTGACACGTTTAGAAAGTGTTTTATTTTGCATGCTGTTAAGCACACAGCTTATTTAATGGGCTATCTGTGCTCTGCCCACCGCTAGTATCGAAACCCGATTTTTTGAATTATAGGCCCTCATGGGTACCGCTGAGCCACTGAGGAGTTTTAGAAAGTCCAGAAGTTTCCACCTACATCTCCAAATAACGAGTGTTAAACGAAAATGATGACTCTCATACGGTGGATAACTCTCATACGGTGGAGGCTCTGTCTACGATTGACCTTGTTGCCCTTCTAGAAAATACTTAAAATAAAGTTGCACCCCAGTGGCACAGCGGTATATCTACGGACTTACAACGCTAGAAACCGGGTTTCGATACCCATGGCGAGCAGAGCACAGATAGCTCATTGTGTAGATTTGTGCTTACTTTCAAACAAACAATATAATAAAATTGCGTGTCGAGCAGTAGCAGATAACCATGGCCATCAGATCGCGCACGACCACTTGGGGGGAGGGAAGGGGTAATTTCAAAATCATGTCGATACCAAGAACGTCGTTTTTAATAAAGAGAATTATTAATCCCCAAATCATTGTAAGGGTGTGTTTTTGTGTTTTATAGCAAAGCCTCATCGGGCTATCTGCTGTGTCCATCGAGGGGAGTAGAACCCCTGATTTTAGCGTTGTAAATTCGTAGATTTACCGCTATCCCAATGGGGGACATCAGCGTAAAGAAAATAGAGTATGGGGCTAACCTAAATCTCCTAAGCTGACCAAACATCGTGTGATATTACTGGGTTTACGGCCGAAAACATCGTTAACAGTAAGGATACCCAATTGATGAATCAATGCGTTCTAGTCTTTACAAGTAGATACCTAAGAAAATGTATAATATAATTAGTTAGTTATATTGGTGGCGAGGTTAATTATTAGTTTCATTCAAAGTACATAGATGGCTCTGTTTAGAAAATGTCATTACTACTGCGTGAATTATGCAATGCAATGTGTTTCCTAAAAACTCGAAATATATACTTAGTTATACAGACAGTGGCGGCATCAAGGAGTCGAGGTCGTAACTTCTGAAATTTGTCTGCCTTCCCTAAAATCATCACTGTAAATCTGAATAAAAATCACATCTTCCAAAATACAATACAGTAACTAGGCAACTGCAGAAAAAAACACCCAACGAAACATTATCCAATCTTTAGTTAGTCCTGTTGTCCTTGCAGCCAATCACAGTAATCGAACCGTGGGACGCGACCGTTAAAGAAGACGCATATAATATTAAACGAAACTGTTTTATATGTTATTAACACATTTAGTTATTACATATTTCTTTGTTGTGTGTGTGTGTGTTGTGAGCTTGTTTAAACTATTCGATATTTACGGAGTTTAAGGATTACATATTAAAATATACCCCCTCCCCCGAGTACGCAATTAATTTGCATAGTCAGCATGATACCTCAGTGAACTCATAAAGAACCTTATAAAACCTTATACTCCCTATTGCGTGGAGTAATTATGTTAAAACAAATAAATTTATTAACGTGATCAAACACTGATGACAATGGTTTGGTGTGGGATGTGAGGAGAGTATAAAATGAAAACTCGTGAGCTCCCTTAATTTAGTAAGGGAACGTGCGAGTTCTTAGTTTACCTCTGGTAAAAAATTCTTAATAAAACTCGTTCAGAATGATCATGCTATAATTAAGACAGCGTAAAAACTGTGCACATGTATCAAGTTGCGTAGTGCGTAGTTTATTTTACAAATGTGACGACAGAGGTCTTTTTTTTAAGAAACAGTCAACAATGTGTTGTTAATTGTTTAACAATTTAATAATCACTACATTCTCATCGTGAAAAAACAAACTAAGAATGATGAAAAAAAAAACATTTATCAGTTTCTAATGCTGTTACCCAAAAATGTTCAGATGAACATGTTGCCTTGGAAACCAGAGTTGATCGGTGTGGTTTGACAAGGAGTTATTTAACAAAATGTATCTAGTGAGTTTTGAACACCTAGAAATCAACAAAATCAACCTGCAGTAAAAAAATAATTATATTTGTTTTAGTTTCTTAATTTATTTTCCAAAAAAAAAAAGCCTCCCCTCTAAGCCTATCTGCCTGCCCTCGCCACTTTCAGAATCCTAAAGTCGCCTTGCTCTTTATACAGACCAGAAGACTCAATTTAAATGGAAGGGAAGTTAACTCAAATAATAAGAGGGAAAAAAAGGACAAAATAAACGATTATTTTCGTATTTTGAAGGGGGGGGGGTATTGGAAATTATAAAGTTACAATCTATCTAAAGTTTATAAATGATACAATGATCAATGAAGTAATAAGGAGAAACAGGTGATCGTTAAAAACGTGTTAGGAAAACAGGTAGAAATACACGTGACCTGACTCGTAAAATA
>NW_013670389.1:0-17241 GCF_000517525.1 Limulus polyphemus
CTCTTATTTTATTTTTATAGATTCACCTTGTAGAAATTGCTCGAGGTTTACGACAGCATTTAATAAATTTGAATTATGAAGTACTTTAAAATACCAAACTTCAGAACAACAAAAATGGCTATAATCTTCATGAAAACCCAAATGTAATCTATTTTTCCAAGTTTCAAGACAACTATTTTATCATAAAACTTAGTACACACACACACAAACATTTTTTGGAATTCTAAGGCAATCTCAAACTATAAAACGCGAAAGGAAAAGGTAAATATTAAATTCAATTTTTGGAGGAAATTCGTTCACCAAATTTTCAGTTAGATATTTAAGGTTAATTAATGTAAAAAAGGCAGAAACGTCAATGGTTTGAATTTCTGATAAACTATTATGAGTAAACGGCTTTTAAAGTTACAGGTGACGTGTCATTCTCAAGAAAAGTTATGAGCGATAGAAATTCCCACCTATGAGATGTGTAAAATATTAGGCACTTTCACGTTGAACTCTGACGTAACAATTATATTACCACGATAATTTTTTAATTTCAACAGTGTTTAATACAAGATACATATGTTTTGGTTAAAGTTTCTCTTGAAAAGAACTTCCCATTATGACAATCAATTTAGATGATGCCATAAACAAACTTGTGAAAGCGCTCATACGCGCAGGCACGTGCTGAACGATGTTGTGACAATCTATATTAATACAACAGCCTGTGTGTGCGTGTCAGTAAGCGCCATAGCTCCAAGATGAAAAAAGCTAGAGACCTGACACTTTTCATACTTACTAAGGGAATTTTGAGGGTGTAAACTTCGTTATAAATGTTTTTCTGAAAAAAAAAAGAATGTTGGCCAATTTTTTTGGCCTATAATTTTGCCCTGTAGCCCTTAAGCCATAAAAAAAAAGAGAAGTATATGCTGCCATCTGTCGATTGGCACAACAAATTATTAGGGAATAATTGTTTAATAATAAGTTTTGTAACAATGGTTTGAAAAAAGAAAACGTATAAAAGTGTTAGAATCCATATTATTGGCGGAAATGATTATATTTACATATTAACTGGAGTACCCGTCCCCTGGAAGGAAGTTTGGCATGAAGGTTTGTTGGGTCCATGCGGAGGTACACGCAAATTTGCGGTTTCACATTTTGTGTTTTGCAGTTTTCATGGGCGTTTGTTTTATAATTGCATGTCCTAAGATAACCTTTCATTAATCATGAATTTATACAACTTCCGTCCAGGGAACGGGTACTCCAGCTAGTATAGAATGTAAATCGATCGCTTCGATATGATAAACATAAGGAAAATACAATTAGAGGTATTACGTAGAGAAAAAATATATATACAATAATTTTTCATACTTCAAATAATACATTGTAAAGTTAAATGCTTAATTTTACATCGAAGCCACATAGTTACTGTGTTTGTGTAACATTCTAAATATTGTCTTTGATATTAAATTACAAAGTAAGTTGAATAGTTTGCCTAATTGAGAA
Source organism: Limulus polyphemus (assembly GCF_000517525.1). Taxonomy (NCBI): domain Eukaryota; kingdom Metazoa; phylum Arthropoda; class Merostomata; order Xiphosura; family Limulidae; genus Limulus; species Limulus polyphemus. The sequence continues at coordinate 1,486 of NW_013670389.1, forward strand.
AGTGATTGTTAAATCGAGGGCTGACCAAGAATTTAGGTTTTATTCTGTACAAAGTTTTTAAAAACCTGTTGTTACAAAACTTATTGTTTTACATTTAAAAAACAAACAAACAAAAAACACGCATAAGTGTTAGAATTCATATTATTGGCGGAAATGATTATATTTAAATATTTGTTCGTATTAATTTCATATTCATATAATACTTGATAACAGTATGTAATTCTTTTCAGTATCAGTACCTTTATGCATTTTACATGCATTGTTACATGAAATACCAAAACGTGGGCCCCTCTGTTAAGGTAATACCCCAGCAAGGACGGTTAGTGTTATCTAATTTTCTACATGCAGTGTTTAACTTTTTGACTTGAACACATCGCTGTGAAAGTTCTGATCACATGTGCTGAAATCACATTATGACCAGGTAGTCTGTCAGAGCAGGTGTCACTCGTGTTTTACATGTGAACTATGCTGAAATTAAACGAGTACCTCTCGAAAGAGCTGATCACATGTACTGAAATCATATTATGACCAGGTAGTCTGTCAGAGCAGGTGTCACTCGTGTTTTACATGTGAACTATGCTGAAATTAAACGAGTTCCTCTCGAAAGAGCTGATCACATGTACTGAAATCATATTGTGACCAGGTAGTCTGTCAGAGCAGGTGTCACTCGTGTTTTACATGTGAACTATGCTGAAATTAAACGAGTACCTCTCGAAAGAGCTGATCACATGTACTGAAATCATATTATGACCAGGTAGTCTGTCAGAGCAGGTGTCACTCGTGTTTTACATGTGAACTATGCTGAAATTAAACGAGTACCTCTCGAAATAGCTGCTCACAAGTCAGAATCGCATGGTGTAAAGGGTAAAGCAAACTGCAAACTAGGCATGTGTTTGATATGCAGTCCCGAATCGGTTGAATCTAACAAGTAACTCTTTGTAAAACCATGAGAGAGATTTGTTTCTTTTGCAGTTAAGCACAAAACTACACAAAGGGTTATCTGTGCTCTGCCCACCAAGGGTATCAAAACCCGCTGTGCCATTGTAGGTGGGGGGGGGGCACATTTCATAACTTAGGCTTTGACGTAACTAATAAACTTATCAAACAACAATGTTGAAAGAAAATATTATAACTTATCAGTAATTGTAGAACTGAAACCTATTATTCACACATTTTGTTATAGTAATTGTAGAACTGAAACCAATTATTCACACATTTTGTTATAGTAATTGTAGAACTGATACCTATTATTCACACATTTTGTTATAGTAATTGTAGAACTGAAATTCACACATTTTTTTATTGATTTGTCTAGCTATTGTAATTCGAGAAAGCTAACAATGGACTCTCCGAATTTCTTCCTCTGCCATCCACGTCTTGAACGTAAAACCCGCGCAGATTAGCTGTCGAACTAGAAGAGTACTACTTAGATATTTCAAAATTAAATAAATTCCGCCCAGCAAGTATGATATTCTTTAATATCAAAGACCTGTCCAACGCTATATTAGGGTACAGATTATATATATATATATTAAATGCTTAATTGAAAATATACAGAACATTTAAAATATGTTACTTTCTACATATAGAACCAAAAAAATCAAAACAGATAAGAGATCTGAAAAGATTTTAACTCATTACCAATACTAAATAAAAAAAAAAAGAGAAACAATTATTTGCCATTATCTAAAAAAAAAAAAAAATCTCTGAAACTGTACTTAAGAAAACTTGTCATGCGTACAGGCCATTAGCTTTATTTTTTGTAGTACAGGGCTACTAACATTGTTCAAACACACCTCAGCGAATACAAGGTCATGCGTATATTCATGTGATGTATACATGAGGTGTTCTGGAAACAGAGGTATCAACAACAACTTAAGACTACTGGATTCCAAATATATCATTCTTCCTTATAAGATAGAAACTCGATAGTATCAACATACTTTTTAAAACTTAATTTCATCTCTCGATTCCCTATTTATTTCACATACCAGATGAACAACAGCCGAAATGGGTAATTAAATACCATCTAAGTAGAGAAACCTGAAACTGCCTTTTCCAAAGAAGGAAGATTTCTCCTATCTGTCACGGAATTTATCTAATTACGAGGTTTTGCTAAGCAAATATAACATCAAAAAGTATACTTTAACTAAACATGTCAAGAAACTGATGTTAATGTATGCTAGGAAAACCAGTCTTTCATTATCTACGCATTCTTATGTACATTGTTTAATACGGAGAATTCTATACATCAGCGACAATATCAAATCATTTGTAGTCCTCATTTCTTTTCTTTTTTAAATACTAACACGAACTATATATTGATGCCTTAGGTCTTCTGGATAACTTCGAAGTAGTTTGTTGGTATCCTAGAAATGATATACAGAATTAATATTATGTAGGGGCGTCATTTCAATAGATCATAAAAAATACAATATCTCGACATCCAAATAACTACTTGGATGTAAAACGTTGGCTAAAGTGCACTTCAAGCTTGAATTAAGAGTTAAGGAAAACGGAGGAAGTCTTTGATATCGTTATTACTCACATAATATCACTTAAAGAACACACAGAGTGGCCCAAAAGTAGGTATACAGTATTGGGGAATACTCAAGGCCAAAGTGTACTGTAGAAAATCGCGGAATGTTGACGAAATGAAAGGGTACATCACAAACGCATTTACAGAACTTGATGAGCAGGCAGACTCCAAAATTGTGTGAACATCGGCGGGTTTCAACTTGAACACCCGAGAGATAAATTTTCCCATAATTCCATGTCATGTGTAAAGTGCTGTGTGTGTACACTTTCTACAAACATTTAAAGAGATGCCACATTACTTAGAAAAATATTACTATAGATTTGGATATTTCTTACAAAACATTTGTAAAAAGAAACAAATATTAAGTTTAAAAAAATATATATATTTATATTACTTCACATAATAAAAGGCGTACTATTGATCTCCGCAATATTTTAATTCGGATATAATTCTGTTATCACTTATAAGAAACCATAAATCATACAATTGGGAGTTTATTGTTTTTCGCTTTAAATCGTTTACTGGACTGTGACGAATATGAATTTGTATGTAGGTGAATCAAGTAATCTTTATTCTGCTTTGTTGTAGATTTAACGGTTTTGCCTCCCGCATTCAAGAAAAAAAGAAACTGAATAATGGCACAATCTTTTCTTCTAGCCGTTTGCTTGTTTTAACATTTGAAGATTGCCATAATTGTTTAAGAAAAAGTTAAAAGAGGACACACAGAAAAACAAATTTATACAATTCAACCAATTCTCGAGTCATAAGTATTTTTAGTTTTTACCTGATATATATATAAAAATAAGTTATTTAGTTGCATGAAGTTACGTTTATTGCATTCGTGGAAAGAGCTGAAAAACCATACTTATGAGTCATCCGCTACATCATAATGATGCATGGACACTTTAGTACATGGATGTTGTTCCAGCAACAATCAATATATAATGGATTATAGTCCAGGACACCTATTATATGACCCAGGGCTAATTGCAACAAAAAATTCCTTTTGCACAAAGATAGTGTCTTATACACCTCGCAACAAAAATCTTAATCTCTCCTATGAGTGGAAAATTATTAAAAATTCAAAATGGCCGCCATCATATTTTTTGAAACTATTTTTCCAGGGTACAAATAACATAGTATATTCCCTTGAAGAAACAAACTTTATAATTTATTAACATTCTATTTATTCCCAACTATAAAATATGGTAAACTGTTTATATATGTTCCCAAAATTAGTCATCCTAATCAAATTATAAGGTGTAAAATTACGTCATCTTGATAAAACACTAGAAGAATAGTGATGTAACTTATTTACATATTCCATTAAACTATCATAACAAATGTATAACATATATACTGATCGTAAACGTCTTTTAAAAGGCTGTGTACTTCTTGTTTAAGGCTTTAGCATAATGTTAATTACACATATAATAATAGCTATGTACATGTTCAAATACAAAAACGCATATCTCTACATCAAGTGAATTTTATCCTGTACAACATAAAACAGACTATTAAATCATATTAAATTCTAGCCTATTTGATAATGTCAGAGATTAAATAAGCATTAGCTCGCACTATATGTATATTGAACTGTCAAAATCATGGACAAATGTTCATTAATCAGGCTCTAAATTCTCCTGAATGGCTTGTGAATTACAGCAAGCAGACCTTTAGCAATAGTAACACACAATAGGGTATTCAAGATTATGCTTTCTGCACGTGCTGCAGTCTGATATGAAGTTGCATCTAATGATGCTCAGGAGGTGTTTTAGAGCAGATGGCAACTATGTGATCTCAGGAATGATCTGACCATTGATGAGCTTCCAGTCCTACTCTTGTGTACGAGTTTCAGATACGTTTCCAATCCACTCTTATATCTGGTGGGAAACTCTGAAACTGTGATATTTGGCTGCTGCTGTGGGAGGAATGCCTTGGGGACTGCACCTGGATATTTGTAATTGACACTTTCTCACAAACTCTTCTGTACATAACGAATCAAGACTTTCGTCTGGTTTGCCATTGTACAAGTGAACCAGAGCAACATATGCTACTTTTGTCATATGAGATTTTGATGAATTTGCACAATTGAATATCGTTGCCTGTTCATTAAAAATGCTGCTTAAGACAAACTTTTCCACAGCATAACCTTTACCGATGCCGTATAGGTGGAATATTTTATCACACCCTTGAATTCCATGTATAAACAAGATGCTGGAACATATTTCATTTCTGAGTACTGATTTGGTATTATTAATGCTCCACATCTGTTCCCTGCATTTCGTAGCTAAGCCTTGAAAATGATGGTATATTCGTCAGGTTTAGCATGGTAAATAGTAGTACCAATAAGTCTGTGTCATCACCAATGAGAACTGCTGTGCTTTGTTGACTCTATGGTTGGTTTAACAGTTATATCAGTGTTTTCAGGTACACGGAAGGTTTGACAGTGTTTCATTCTTAGGTGATCACTGAGCATGTTTACAGCTTTGCTTGTTTGTGCGGTTTGAGGGGAAAATTATTTTTTTCATTGTCACATGCACATCTTCACCAAAAGAAATGGTCAATCCAATCCTATTTCCTACTCTGCAAAGATGTTGGTATCCATCATATTATGGTGGCAAAGTCATACCATTTTAAAACATATTCACTGTACACATTACATGTCTCTAGTTATAAGGCCATGTGACCATGGAATTCAATGGAGAAGGACACCACCATCTATAACATACTTGGTGTTGATAGTCTCTTGTGTTTGCTCATGTTCAGGACGATCCTGCTCAATAGACTTAAAAATTGAATCAGTAGATTTCTGTGCGTGTCTTAACTACATTGATGAATCAAAAAGGTCAGGTGGGAAGCTGCAGATTTCAAACTCAAACAATCCTTGCATATTCATAGATGATTTTTCTGTGACAAGAAGGCTTTGAGAGTCAACATGCACTTACTCTCCTTCAATGTTGATATTTGATTTTGAAACAAGTGTTACAACTTGTTCTCTCTTTTTGAAGGTGAACTTCTCTACAGTACATCATTTAATGGACAGCACTTTTTTTTTCACAGTCAGCTTTACTTCACCCACATTGACAGTTATATCTGCAGTGATAGCATCTGCAACTTAGGGCAGGTCTTGCGAAACAACCAGCAAATGGGTTTTGCTCTTGAAGAAATTTTAATAGAATCTGTGTGTCTTTCATGTCTTTTACTGCTCTGGCATAAGTCATGCCTTTGTGTTATTCACTAGAAGAATATTATTGCATTTAGATCTCGCATTGCTCTGTTGACGTCTACACAAACTGGAATAGAGTAGCCAGGTGAGGAATTTTTGTTCTTCCAATATTCTCCCTTTTGTTAGACCATCAGTGGACTCGATGCTTCTCATCAACACTAGCTTAATCATAAGATCTGTTGACAATCCTGTTCATATACGACAATTGCTATACCTAACCACATGAAACTAATCTTCAAGTTTTCCTGCGTTGATGGATATTCTGCGCTGAGGCCATTCATAATGATGCAAATAAAGCATGACTTATTTGATATAGTTGTTATGATATGCTGCTACAAAATAGGTACCATCTGTGAAACAGAATGAAGATGTATCGTCCAGTTGCATGTTCACCCCGCCTTCAAAAACAGTCAGAGAATACTAACCATGTTGCCATTCTGTACGCACAGTTTAGCTGCCCTATGTTTCTTTAAAGCAACCATCTCAGACATCAAAGAACTCTGGATTTTCTGGAAGATCGTGGAATCCATGGCTTCATTGATAGTTTGTGATCCTTCGTGTAACTCACTATCTATATTAAATAAGCTGCTGAAATTGTGTGACGCATCTGTCCTGAAAGAATGATGGGATCTCTACACACATTTATTGACATTCCTTCTTCTAACAAGTTTCTACAGCGAAGTCTGGGAGAGTCGTATCAAAGATAGATGATGCAAGGATTGTATTTAGGCAAGCAGTATCAAGAAGGTGAGCTCGTAAAGTTCTTGAAACTGCAGTTCCTGTCTACATCTGTTCAACTGCCCTTGAAGTATATATCAATTCCAGTAGCTGCTTCAGGCTAGATCTTGTAATCACGTGGCTTATACAACTAAGGAAACTCACTGTGTGGAACCCACCAAGATGTAGTACTATCTTTTGCAGTTCACTCCTTTGAGGTTCAGGGAGGAGCAAAACATAAGCTTTCCACCAAAGAGGCTGATAAAAAAAATTATGACGGTAGCATTGTACCTCTTGGCATGATCACAAAGAAACTGGCGAGTGGAAAACATGCAAGTACAGTCATTAAGGTTCATGTCAATCAGGGGTAGGAACTGATGACTGATCAAGATAACTTTCTTGGTGGAGAAACTGCATCATTCGTGACCATACAGGGAAAGATGCACATAAATAAAGGCTCATATTCCAAAGAGTTTCTAAATACCGTGTAGAATCTCTGATGTGTTGGAAATCTGAGTGCTTGTATTTCATTTAACCCCTTGTTATCTTAGTGAAAGTTTAATTTTATTCTTCTAACTTGTGTTAAGTCTTACACGTGATCTTAAATTTTCGAATAATTCTTGACGTTCTTATTCCTGGTGTCAACATTGTAATCACCTCATTCCATAAGTGTTCTTATGGTGTGATCAACATTGTCCGCATCATACTGAATGAATTCACCTCTACTGAAGTTTCGTGTTTCACACGAATTTCCATGGTCAACAACAGAATTATATTCAAACTGTCTAACTTCATAATATAAGGAACCAAATACATGTCTGTAAAGTGAATCTATCAGAAAGCGGGACACAAATATATGATGCATTTGCACAGCTTATCCGATTTGCAAAAAGGAAATCAAACCCCGTGGGCATGCTACTTGCATGATAGCTTCTCCAATCAAGGTCATTTTTAGGCTTGTGACTTGACCAATTTTAATCTCAGAAAGTAAGTTTCAAAGTGTCTGGAAGGAAGTCCAGGGCCTCCTCTACTGATTCCATAATTGAAACACTAACACTTTTCATAAAATTAGTTTTGAAGGTGTCTTTATCAAATCAATATTTTCCTGGCAATGAAATTCTTGAAGCACTGCAAAGTCTGTGCTTCAGAAAGTGACAATATTCTCCTTTCCTTTTAACTCTATAATGAATCACTCAAATGCTCCTTCAACTTCTGCTTCATATGCTTGAATATGTATGCTTCCAAGATGGTGCCAGAGATCTTCTGCATTTCTTCTATAAGATCATTGATACTAATTTGCCCATCATCATTCTCCTTAAAGAATTCAGCGACCTCTAAGAAAGCTACTCGCATTCCTTGTTTTTAGGGCATTCAGTTTTTCCTTTTTATTTCTGGCTTGCTGATATTGTATGCTCCAAGAATCTGTCTCTTGGTCTTAAAATTGACACTGCATGTTTGATGATACAGTACATCAAGTGCTGGAACATCATGGACCTGAAATAACTTGGTTTGTTTTGAATTTTGTACAAAGCTACACGAGGACTATCTGTGCTAGCCGTCCCTACTTCAGCAGTGATAAACTATAGGGAAAACAGCTAGTCAACACCACCTACCGCGAACTCTTGGGCTACACTTTTACTAACGAATAGTGGAAATGACCGTCACACTATAATATTTAGAAGGGTGAAAATTCCCATGGGAGAGAGAGGGTAGTAATTAACCTCATAACTTGCTGGATTATGTATATTATAATCATTTGATATTATAAATAGATAAATGGAAATTAGGTATTTATTACTTATAGATTTAATAAGCTTGATAATTTAAGATACATTCTACTAAGGTTAGAGCAATACACTATTTTATACTGTAATTATATTTTATGTAGCAAAAATAATAATTTAATGTGGCATTTAAATTTTTTCTTAGAGTTAAACCATTTTTAGTAAAAAAAACTGGCTTACCAATACAATTTAAAAGATACTATCTTATTGACAGTATTTCAAGATGCTTTGTTAACCTATTTCCCCGCATAATATTAAATAATTTTTTTGGATATGTTCAATAACACATACTAATAGACTAAAACGTGTAACAGTAATTTTGGTTGAAATTAGTCCTAAGTTACCTAATTTTATTGCACTGGCGTTTTGAACTATTACAGTTGCACTATATCTTGTTTACAACAAACAATTTATGTATTTCAAAAACAAGTAGTCAAAAATGTTAGTTAATTTAAGTATCACAAAATATAACGGGATCAATCATAGCAACTTCTGCTATCCTGATTCTTTCAAGCTTGCATGCATGTCCCTTTACTCAAAATAGTAAAATAACTGAATATTTGATAGAATCGACATAAAAAGTTACATATGTGATTTAGGAAGAATATTCAGGATGAACAGAGGAAGATGAAATGTGCAGCAACTGAGTGATACTTGTATCCTGGAGAACTAATTTTTAAAAAAGTAACTCAGACTGAAAGCCTTCCATCTTTCGTTTTCATATCAGCTTGCGCAGGTTTGGTTTGTGACACGTTTCATTTGGTCATGTGATCTGGGAGGATCAGGTACACCTGGATCTCTACCTCACTCCTTGACTATTGATTTGGTTCTTGAATGTTGGATGAAGCCCATATTAATTATTCAGTAGAATACGGTCCGGTAGCTAGGAAAAACCGCACGCGCGTAGCAATAGTTCATTCGCACAAGCAAGTAACCCTTTTCAGGCCATGTCCATGAATAGACAACGTCGATCTTTTTAGCTTACTGATATAAACTTCTCTTTTCTTTGTTCATTGTCAACATAAAGTTTTGTTCATAAATATCAATTGAAAACATATAGCACTAATCCTATTTTCATATAAATCAATGACCTTCCTGAGGATTTACAACGCTAGAAACTGGGTAGCTTTGTGCTTAACTTCAAACAAACAAACACATAAATAAACCCTTGTAAGATAAGATTAACATTATATCTAGCTACCAGTTTGCCCAGTAGTAGGTGGCTATAGATTACATAAGGAGTTTACTAGATTTAGTGGTGAGAGGTTCCTAGGTCTGTTATCATCATATACGATAAAGTTTCTCAGCGTTCGTAATGATAAATTTTTTTCGAAAGTAATCTATTGATCTATTTTGAAGTCTGTCTGACAACATGGGATGTTTGCGTAATTATCTAAAATGGTTGTGTTTGTGTATCTAGGAGCTCTGTATGGTTTAGTGATTATTGAATTTTGTATTGTTTGTAGCTCGTTTTGGTGCCCCGTCTTGCTGGAAGCAACATGATAACACCATATTATCTTCTCGAAGAGGATCAACTGACTGCACATCTTTAGACATGAGAGAGTCCACTAAATAAACGCTTCCCACGAGTCTTCCATTTATTTCCGAGTCATGCATGAATTTCCATCTCTCAGAATTCAACAGTTATGGCTATTAAAGAGGACATTTTGCCATACTGATGCGATAATTTAACCAGGAGAGAAACTTGGTACTCATCACGGGCTTTGTTTCGTTATCTTCTTAGAGCAACCGTTGTATCGTTTGGAAAAAAAAGTTCGGATGAGTTTTAAAAACCTTAAACGCTGCGGCCCTTGAGTATGTTAAGTTCAGCCGAAGACTTTCTCAGTTAGTGACACCACGGTGTCATTTAAGATAGATCGTCTACTGCTTCTCTTACGAAAACTAGACGCGCCAATCTTGTGTTCTGGAACTGCTGATGTCACTGCTCAGTTGCACTGTTCGATGGTACCCGTGCATTATAAACTTTTCGATATTGGCATTAATAAGAACAACATACAATTTCATGCATTACATAACAGTGTGATGTTTTCTAGAAAACGATAATAATTCTGTAACTATCTTCTGACAAAATATTGATTCTCGATTTAAACCAAAACTGGCGATTTTGATGAAGACTTTTTACCAGCATATACTTTACCACAAGTCTTTGTCTAATTTAAATTATAATACATTTTAAAACGTGTACAACTGTTTATAAGCAACTAGTGTATTTTACATAAATAGATAAGAAACGCTATCTATTTGTGCAACACTATTACTTCAATATATTTTCAATCTTATAACTTTAAAGTGATGAAGCGGGTGTTCATCAACACTCGACAAATGTAATAAATCTATACGTTTTTTATTATTAGATTAAATACATACATAACAAACAATAATTTAAGTAAAACAGATTCAAATCTGCAAACCTTGCACATGCACGCACATCTGCAGATAGACGCGATGGCTACGAAATTGCACAGTAAATAAACTATCCAAATCTCAATACATAAAAGTATCCTATGAAATTCTCTAGATGCTGCATTTTATCATTACTTCTGGTTATGATATTCACTAATTTACGTAGCACAGGCTTTTAAACTACGTATTTTAATGATATTTTATTTTTGGAAAAACATTTATTGATATAGTAAACAGATAAATTGACTGCACTGCATAGAGAGAGTGAGAATGTGAATGCAGCGAGTGATTGATATACGTTAGGTCCAACGGGAACATCGAAACATTGTTCTAAGTAGCATGGATACGTATACTCTGTAATAATATGTTAAATATGCATATCTCACCTTGAGTCTCCCTTATAGCTCGCTGATTATTAATAGTATGGATCGTGATGAAACAAAATGGCGGCCATAAAAATCGCCCGTTTAAAACCACCTTTAAAATGTCTGAATATTAGCAATGACTATTGTACAGTATTGGCTGTGCAAAACTAAAGCTTATGTTATTCATAAAGCCGCCTAAATCGCTGTGCGTGTGTGTTTATGGAGTAAATCAAAGTTCACTATTTCAACAAATTTTCATCTACGTGGCTTTTCCAGACAAGTGACAGAAAAAAAAAACGAACCTTGCCGCTCTGATTCTTTCATAGAACTCTTACGTCTGGGGTTCCAATGATTCCTTTCTTGTATAAAAAAGGATACTTGTATATATGTATAAAATGGACGATGCGCTACCTTGGGCATATAGTTAGGTTTGAGGGTAGGTTGGTATAGATCCTGATGAGTAATAAAATCGAATCGGGTGTACGCGCGCTCCACGCACTGGCACACAAAAATATAGCTAATAAAAAGGAAACAAGCATAATAATAAAAAAATAATAATTTCATAAACATAAGTATGGATCGATATATAGTAACCTAGCTAGCTAATATGGAAAGTTTCAATGCAACAAAAAGTATTAAAACAAGAGGGTCAAAGCTATAAAAACTAAGTTAAAATTTACAAAACTTTATCCCAACTTTGGCAAATCACTGTAATTGTGTTAGTCTCAGCCAAAGTAGGGATAATTTTTGTTTTAATTTTAAGTAACTCAGTTTCTGTAGTTTTGACTTTATTTCAATACTTTTCATAGCATTAAAACTTTTTATATTACTATAGCTAGCTAGGTTACGTATATATCTATCTCTATTTGTCTGTATAAAAATCTTTTTAATTATTATACTTGTAACAAAAGTGGAACTTGACAGCTTCCTTAAACATTTTATTATTGTTGTTATTTTATTATTATTATTATTATAACAATTTTATCCGTTTTAGCGCCTCAAAATCCACGCAAGTTTATTCTTAGTTACGAAAAATAAAAGCTGTAATACAATTGCTGTTATGCAACTGTTAATATTAAAATCGATTGTAAATTTCAGCTTTATCCAAAGAAACTGGGGTAGATGGTACTTTCTACATTAAAAACAACTGTTTCTAAATATACGACAGTAAAATAAGTTTTAATTAGAACCGAATATGACAAACCTAAAAATACTTATTTTTTTGTAGTATAGAGTCGAGACTTATTTGTGTTTTTCGCACATGTAAGAAAAATAGCGTGTTAAATAAAATTATAAGAATAAATTGGAACTTGCTATTAGGTGATATATTTTGCATTATTTCCAGGCTTTACGTTAACGAGGCAGAAATGTTGCGACTTTGCCCAGAAATCATTTCAAAAATCAAGCTATTCACCCAATACTGTCAAAACAAGGCGACTTTGTTTCGATGTTTTTGAATTCCAACAGAGAAAGTAATAAAATGCGAGGCCCAATCTATCATTTTATCTCCCACTTATCACCGAGTTATTCAGGTTTCCAACCCTCTCGGTAACCCTGGAGAAGGACAAATCGAAAGAATGAGACTAGGTTTCATACAGAAGGTGTTTTAGAACTACCTCTTGACAAAATCTTGGATATCGGTTTAGACCAAAACTGGTGATGTGGAATAAGACTTACCAGCATACACTTTCCAACATTTTTTGTTATATAAAAATAAAATCGCACACATAAACTCTACTACTATATGAAGCCTAAGTTATTCTTTCGATTTGGAACTCCTCGAAACCGGTATAACCCAGTAACAAGTGGTATAATCACTTCTCGGTTGAATAATTCACAAGAATAAGTCATTAGCTTTAATGCATATTCTTGAAATTCCTATCTGAATAGAATAGGTAATTATTACATACTAGATCATTATGCACACATTAGGGTGAAAGCCTACTGCTTCAATAAGTCTTTGGATAAGCACATTTCGCTTCAATTACATTTTGTAATACAAATCTGTTTGTTTTTGAAATTCGCGCAAAGCTACACGAGGGCTATCTGCGCTAGCCGTCCCTAATTTAGCAGTTTAAGACTAGAGGGAAGGCAGCTAGTCATCACCGCCCACCGCTAACTCTTGAGCTACTCTTTTTCCAACGAATAGTGGGATTGACCGTCACTATATAACGCCCCCACGGCTGAAAGGGCGGGCATGTTCGGTGTGACGAGGATTCGAAAATGCGACCCTCAGATTGCGAGTGGAGCGCCCTAACCACCAGGCCATGCCAGGCCACCTGAAGTAGACAAAGCTTGCACAGCGTTTTACCAATCATGTGGTTCTAACAGATCTGCTTTTGTTTTTCTCTTTATTATCAAGATTAAGTAAAAGGAGTATCACAAAAGAAACACTCCTTCTGAAAGTAGAAGCTGGTATCTTCAGGTGAGCGTAAAGAAAAATCTTCTGGCTCATAATTAGTTACTTCTACAATGTGTCTCTTTGTTTTGTGGGACGGGAATTCGAACCCGCGACCCTCAGATTGCTAGTCGAGCGCCCTAACCACCTGGCCATGACGGGCCTAATACAAATCTTTCAAATAATGTTTTCGTTATGCGATGTAAATATTTTCAACATAATTTCGGAATAGATGACGAGTAACTCCTGCATCATTATTTCGCCCATGAGCGAGATATGTTCCAAGTACAGACATACGATATCCATTAGTGGATACAATCTAATCATTTGTTTGACAAGTCACTGCTATTTGTGCATACTACAACTTCGCCTCTTGAATGTGCATTTGGTACTTTTCTCTATATACGCATAAATGTAATCTAAAACTATGGTATTCTTCAAAGATGAAATCCTAGAAAACTGGTCGTCATGCTCTATCTGACGACCAAGCATCTTGACATTAACTCTGCAGCAGTTTCCACTGCAAAAGGCCCCACCACAAGGATATCACGTTCTCTCTAGTGTACAGCTGTTTTCCAGCGCCCGTTTTAACTGTCCAATTGCAAAATAATAATAATCCATAGTTGTTGCTTCCAGCGACTTGAACGGTATGTATTTGTATGGAACAGCATGAACAGCCATTTCATTCACCAGCTGCTTGAAGTATGCGACAGTTAAGGATATGTCATAGAAGCATCTTATGAACACATGGCTCATGTCGCTTTTCCTAATGGACATCCTTCTTGATTATGTTGTTACTGTTGCCTGATGCATGTAGACGGCTTTTGCTATTGACCTATGTTCATGGATTCTCATGTTGCAAGATGCCACACTTGGGCACTTTCTGGTCTCTTTCTGGATATGTAGGATGGTCCTGGTGACCCAAGTTGATACATATTTGTTTGTTTTTCCAATGCCATTAAGAACATCTGGGTTTATGAATATCTTGCGTAGAAAATGGCTTCTACATACACTTACAAAACGCGGTCAATTTTCGGTGGCATCACCTAGGATATGCCAAATACAGTTCTGATAGATTCCAAATTTTCGGTGGCATCACCTAGGATATGCCAAATACAGTTCTGATAGATTCCATTCCACTGCGACTATATGTCGGCTGTAGTTGTCACGAGAATTGCTGATTTGCATATTCAAAATCGTTACAAAGAACGTTCTCAACACTTTGTAAAATCTATTTTCCTCAATAATGCGCCAGGAGTGGAATGCCTAGGAATAAGTATAGTTTTGATCACTTATGTCAATTTCACTGTAATCTGGAGGGAGGTCATCAGGTGCATTGCATTTGGAATAACATTACCCTTCCTAATATGCGATACAAATAATACCACTTTCTTGGAAGGTATCTTCTTATTTCACTATTACATGATCCGTATATGCACCTTCTCCTTTTAGCTCCATATTTCATGACATATTTAGAGGGGATCTGACTAAGGTGTACAAGATTATTGGGGGAATTTATAGTGTCGATGTATCATCTTTTTTTTCGCACTTAATAGTGATACTGGAAGGACTATGTTACAAAGATATAAATTTTAGCAGGTTAGGAGTCATCTCCAACACAGGCAATTTTATTTTTCTAACAAGGTTTGGAACGGATTGTCTTTAGGTGTGGCGAAAGCATAAATTTAAGGGAAGGCTTGATAAATATAAATATTAATGTGGGGTTTTGAGTTTGTTTTTTTAATGACTGTAATAGCCAAAATGGAACAATATGACCCCCGTTTGTCTTTACATTTTATGTTATATGTTACGTGTACTATTTCGCATGACAGAATGATGTCTCAATAACACAACTTTACTGAGAGACCTATAAACCGCTTAGGAAGCACTTTGTCTCAGTATCATTGGTTTATATGATCTCTAATGTATAACTATACGATTGGCTGTGTGGCTCTAATGAACAAATTTCATCAGTTGATATGTAGAATACTCAAAACTTGTGTGAATGTGTTCGATGGCTATCTTTCCCATGTTGTGCATTTGCATAATAAAATAAAAAACTTAAAAACAGACAAAAGACGGGTTTGGACATTTAAACATATACAGTAGTTTTTATGAAAAAAATAGCCAACACCTTTTTTAAACAATAGAAGCTTTCAATATTTAAAGATTGAGCTCACATTAAACATTGGATGCAAAATTGCAAAAACTCCTTAAGCTGAACAAAACTCCTTATTCGATTGTTGTTAAACACAATGTTTCTATATATATATATATATATATATATATATATATATATA
>NW_013670389.1:18154-21379 GCF_000517525.1 Limulus polyphemus
TACAAGTTCATTTTTCCAAATATACCCTATGGTATTTCCACTACAAGTGAAGCTATTTGCATAGTAAAAATTTATTTCTAGCCCGCCACTTATAAGCAAAATTTCCAAACCCTTATCCTTTCCATACCAATTAGGGCGCTCGACCCGCAACCTGCGAGTCGCTGTTCGAATCTCCAACCCACCAAACATGCTCGCTCTTTCAGCCTTGGAAGCATTATAATGTTACGGTCAATCCCTCTATTCGTTGGTAAAAAAGTAGCCCAAGAGTTGGCGTGGGTGGTGATGACTAGCTGACTTCCCTCTAGCCTATCATTGCTAAATTAGGGGCGGCTAGCGCAGATAGTCCTCGTGTAGCTTTGCGCGAAATTCAAAATAAACCAAACATACCAATTATCAGTATTCATTTTACATTAGCAAAATTCAACGAAGTAAACCTTTCTCACATAATAACTGATGTACTGTTTTAGTAAAGCATTCGACAATTGGGCGCCGAAACCATCAGCTGCTATTCAGGTTATCGTGTTTAAAATTTAAACTCGGGACGTGGTGAATTAACCCTTTCACCTTATTATACAACCTATAAAAACTAAGAAAATACTTCACACCAAGAATGCTTTTATGTGCAGAGAGAGAGCCAACACGTGCATCTGACCCTTCTATGTAGTCACTGTTAGTCTAGACAGTATGTACTTAGTGAAAAGTGAGGAAAACCTGTACAAATCTCGTCGAGACTCGTAGCTCTTCCCAGAAGAGGCCGGTACCAGACCTAGCATGTTCAGAGAAAAGGGCTAAACTTTCAAAAATTTGATTCTGATACACGAAAAGAATGTTTAACAGTGTTGTGAAACATTGTTATAAGCTTTTGTTATCAAATATAAAAATAAATTTGCGCAATAATTAACCATTTTCCAGCTTAACACATTCCATATACATACAGAAGTACTCCTGAAGATGTAACATTGGTAGTTAATGTAAACAAATTCCCATAACTGTAAACTAAATAACTTATTCGTGGGAAGAATACATATACAACAGGTTGGTGCTCTGGTCCACACCATTGTCTCGACGTAACAGAAATTTTCATGCTTGTCGAAAGTCCATCTTTATAGTGTTTTAAGCTAAAAATGGCCACATGAGTTTATATATATAAATATATAACATGAGTAGACGAAACGTATATTGTCACAGCACTTATGTACAATATACCTGAAGATGTATATGCTATCACTAACCCCAAAGATGTAAAGTGTAGCCATCAACCATCTGCCTTGTTGGACTCACTAGTTATTGTAATTACACTGTCATTATCAATAACTATTTATATAAAACCGATACTTTAGCAAGATATTCACCTAAAACGTATAGAAGAACAGCATGTAAACCCTTATTACTTCATTAGTCTTAAGGCTAGGGTTCGGTTCAACTTGTCTTGCATTAACAGGATCTCTCCCTCAACCAGAGGGGAAGTAGAATTTATGGGCGATAGGGCAAGGAACAAGTAATTCCGAGAACTGTTTCTTGGAGATATTGCATACACAGTTGGGAAGTTTGGAATCTGCTGTATCCAAATATGCAATCCATATGATGCTAACGAATATTAGTCGGGAGTTATGAGCAAAGAGACACAGGGTTTCGAAGTGACCGCACTACCGTGCCAGAAACGGTAACATACACGAACTGGTCATATTTTTTGTTTTTGATTCTGAAATCAAATTATAAGACTTGTCTTCATTGTGGAGACCGTGTCTTGATCTTCTGATCTAGCGAAAGGCGACTACTGCTACTATCAATACTGTTCTTATCAGCGCCAGACCTATTTATGAGTGCCGCCACAGTATCACTGGGCTTGATAGATGGACTTGCCTCAACAAGCGTTGTTAAAAAGGTCCATCGAGATCGCATCCAAAACACGGCTGCAGTGGTGAAAAGTCGAACATCTCGAAACTTTGGACGTGCAGGTAATCGAGGGAACAAAGGTGATTCATGATGACACGTCGAAGAGTAGCAAAGTTCCAGTCACGGTCAGCAGGGCTTGGTGCTATCTGGTCTGAAAAACAGACGCAACGATGGGCGAAAAAGAACGTTACGTAGCAGACCTGTCGGTTACATAACAAGAAATACTGATATTAAATACGGGGTTTTTGTTGATGATGTGGCCAATCATAGCTCAGTCACTTTTTGTCCGATTTGGTAACTAAATTATAATCTCATTGTATGCTACATACCGTAGCACAAAGCTACACGAGGGATATCTGCGCGAGCCGTCCCTAATTTAGAAATGAAAAACAAGAGGGAAGACAACTATTCAAAAACACCCATATCCAACTCTTGGGCTACTCTTTTGTCAACGAATAATGGGATTGACCGTCATATTATAACACCCCACGGCTGAATAGACGAACTTGTTCTGTGTGACGGAGATTCAAACCAGCAACACGCAGATTGCCAGTCGATCGCCCTAACCACCAGGCCATGCCAGGCCCCGGTTGAAGGAGAGAACCTGTGTTAAAACGTGTAGGGAATCCAAGCAAGCATAATTTATGGGTGATACTTTGTGGGCAGTTTTCATCTCGTTGGAAGGCCCTCCTCTGTCAAATTAGTTTTAAGTTTTATTTTTCTTGAAGGACAAAACACATTTTGTTTTACAAATAATTTTCTTTAAAGTAAGTCCTAGTCATAGTTTCGAGAACATTGTATTGCATGAAGAAGAAAAAACAAGCTACAGAATACTAACAGTATTTATAAAGTAACGTGTGGTATCATACTGCTAGCTAACGTCACAATTACACAGTAACCCACATGAAGGCACAAACATTACAAAAACACAAATAATCATAAATGTTACCTTTTTTTTCGTAAAATCAAATACTCATTTTTGTACAAGTAGCAGTTATAACTACTCTTCTGTAGATTTTTATGCGTTTACGAATTTTTTCCGTACATCTACTTACCAAACATCACAGTTTAATACTTACTCACCCTCGGATATCAAACTTTCTGCAAACACTTAAAGAGCTATGATAAAAAATAATAATGATAATGCTTGTAAATTTGTCTACTAAGTCAACAACAATTCTTTCTAAACAATGTAACTTCATCGTGAAGTACAATTCTAAACAATGTAACTTCATCGTGAAGTACAATTCTAAACAATGTAACTTCATCGTGAAGTACAATTCTAAACAATGTAACTTCATCGTGAAGTACAATTCTAAACAATGTAAC
>NW_013670389.1:22379-27487 GCF_000517525.1 Limulus polyphemus
AGAGAGAGAGAGAGAGAGAGAGAGAGAGAGAGAGAGAGATGGTATTCAGCAACATAACTGACGTTTTAAGGCAACATGTTTTGAAACTGTAAAAGTTAAAAGTTTGCTACAGAGACAAATAAAAAACTAAAATTTCCTACACGAATGACTATATTTTCGTGGCTAGAAAACATGCATAATAACCAGTCGAATGATCAATAACACCATTAATATCTTAGCATCTGATTACAAAGAGGGTACCGCTTGTAATTACTGTTTGCACGTTTTATACATCACGATAACTATAACCAAGAAAAAAAACGAACATTATACTAGTGTATAAAGTATTCAGCTTTAGGTTTCTCCAGAAACTATTCTGAATAAAGTTAGGTGCGTAGCTAACGATATCAGAAATGAGTTTATTTTATATTTTTAAATTAACATGTTAGAATCAGTATTCAAGTAATAAACCATACATGCACGTGACAAACACACAATTCTGCAAGAAAAGAGTTTAAACCACGTTTGATCATAGATTTATATACTGCTTATGTGCAATAACCTACACAACCGTGCAATATTCCATACAGCTTTAGTCTATTGTAAAGTTCAAGCTAAATATGCAAACAAGGCACTTGTTCATATGCACTTTCGTCTTCCACAATCGCACCAGCTTTCAGCAAATATTGGTCACAGCCAAGTACTAGAAGTCTTTTCCACTTGTCTGAAGTTTTGATAATTTTCGTAAGTCTCAAGTTGCTCACTCTTTAGTATTAGTTAAATAACATTTCCATTTAGTCTGTTGTTTACAAATACCTACAATTTTCTGTTTGCGGTAACTTGTATAAGAAGTGTGTAATTGACATCTTCTGAAATGCGAAAAGGAAGAGCATGACAAACAAGCCTCATAGATTATTTGTAAAGGATTTGGCATCTGGTTTACCTGAGCTATCTCATGTTTACATCGTCAACTCGTGATGGCTCTATCATCTCTATGAAGATACATTTCTCTAATGAACTAAAATACACATACACACATTAGGCTACTAAGATAATAAAATTAACACATTTTCATTTAATATACAACCAGTTTTATTCTACCGAAAAACAATTTTTCGGTGCTCCGATGTCAAAATCAAATTTGGAATGGTTACACGTGTATAACGTGATATTATTTATTCAGGGTAATTTTAATGGTTACGAGTCATTTTTCTGAAACAACTTAGCGTAAACTCCTCCTATAAAATAAACGGAAGTGATATTTATCTTGAAGCTCAGATATACAGACTTTTGTTTGTTTAAAAGATGAATGAAGGTTTACATTTCATATAAAATACATAATTCATACATTCAGAGCCTTTGTTTTAAAGTTCTGCTTGGATATCGCATCAGATTTCGTGTTATATTTATAAACTTTCCATACTATCCATAATAATGATTGGAGACGGCTTGAATGGGTAATGAAGAAAAACTTTAATATAAGTTTAACATAACAGCAAATGTACAACGTTTCGACAAGGTTTGTCATCATTCAAACCATCTCCAAAAATTATTAGTCTCAAAGTATCGTCATTGAATTTGAATCCTATCCATAAATTCGCTTCTAATTTTTTCACTTTTCTTGTGTGACTCACGTTAGTAGTAATTCTATAACCAACAAAGCTTTGAATCCACAAGTATTTTGGTGCATAATCGTTTAGAAAAATGTTTCAAAATTTAAAGAGAAACCCAACCTATACTCCTAGAATTAATGTTTGCAGACATTACTTTGATAGCAATGTACGTATTATAGTATCAATATAAAATCCTATCATCAGAGAAACAAGCCAGCATACAGTTGTATTTTTTGTATTTCCAGTGTACGGTCAAAACCATATTCGTTTAAGTGTTATTTTCATCAGAACACTATTTACTTAAATTCAAACAGGCCTTTTTATGCCATTATCCTCTTTCATATATATATAAGATACATTTACATATTTCAGTACATTTGGTATTAAAAGTATGAACCTTAATCTTATGGTACTCAAGTGTTTAAGAGGGCAGTAAAGCTCACTGTTCGCTAGCCAGTATCAGTACGAGTTCTATGCATTTGACCTTCTGTAAAGCAATTTCAAATCCACTCCGTGACACGAATCTGCTATCTCACAGATTCCCCATTCCTGGTAGTGATGATTTTACGGCATTAAAACGTATCATTTGTTCTCTATAGAATAAAGTGTTCCTAAACAAGATTGTTTTCATTTTCTCGTTGTCAGACGATAAGAAATACTGGTTGATCTGTGAAGCTGAGCTCAATCATAACTTGTTGGTACAAATGATTATTGGACGGCAAGGAAATAATGCAGGACGCTTATAAACGTATAGACTGTGTCCAACTTGGATCTTTACATACGAATTCATCGATTGGAAACTCAGCGTTTGTTAGCAGGCACTCCAAGATCCGATAATATGTCCTGCCAAATCAAAGTAAAAATACATTGTTGCCCGCAATAAGTAGACTGCACTTAATCTTAATTTTGACGAAATCGATGAATTTCCTCTTCGCGTCAATTTTAAATTATTGGATGAAGAACAAGGCACAGCCACCACACTTGCTGAATCAGAAGATGAGGGAGGACAAGGCATAGCCACCACACTTGTTGAATCAGAAGATGAGGGAGACAAGGCATAGCCACCACACTTGCTGAATTAGAAGATGAGGGAGGACAAGGCATAGCCACCACACTTGCTGAATTAGAAGATGAGGGAGGTCAAGGCATAGCCACCACACTTGCTGAATTAGAAGATGAGGGCAGGACAAGGCAAAGCCACGACACTTGCTGAGTTAGAAGATGAGGCAGGACAAGGCAAAGCCACGACACTTGCTGAATTAGAATATGATTTACACATACCACTTTTCAAAAAATAAATAGGTCAATGTTCAATAAGTTCTGTAGAGATATAATTATGGTATGCTATAACAAATAATAAAAGAAAAATGAAAACTTAACTTATGTATTTCCAAAGCTATTTATTAAATGTACGATTTACTTATTTATTTTGGTACTTAATTTTTAAAAATATTTTCAGCTAGTGGTACTTAATATATTACATATGCTGTTTGTATTTAAATAGTATTTCTTGTTAATTTTTTTTTTTACAATTAACATTGCTTTCTTTGTGCTAGAGAGGATGCACTTTGTATAAGCATTCTCCTTTATTTTTTGTATACCCTCTTCATGTACTAGATTGATTGTGGTTAAAATTGTTAATTATTTATAACATATTGCATTATATAGTATGCAAACAAATTGAAGTGTTTGGAACTGATAATGTTTGAGATGTTTATCCACCAGACCACCTTATATAAACCAAGGGAGCAAAGAAAATAAATGACTAAGTAAGCACATTGTCCCTTCTTCTCAAATCCCAGGAAACTGATACAAAATTTACTTATAGTGGATGAATACAAATGTGATATATTTAAATTTCTTACTCAAAAGATTTTACATGCACTACTTGATATGAAACAGCTAGTTAGGACACATGGTAAACACCTTCACTGCCTATCCATAATATGGCATCTTAAAAACAAACACAATGAAGCTAATTCCAGAATGTGTCACACACATATTGGGTCATCGAGGTTTTCTGAAGAGATTGACATGAACAACTAACACGGATGTTGTCATCCAGTATTCCAATGATATAAAACATGTCAACTTCTGAACTGTGGACAGCACTTGGAGAGGTTTAAAGCTTTATAGACCTGTCAGTCCATCAAATAAAACATTTGAGGTACTCAAACCTGAAGCTCTATCACTGTTTCATGCCTTTAATACAACATGACATTACCATTTTTTTGTAGTTGTGGGAAAATAACTAGTGCTGGTTACATATGAAGCCTGCACGCAACAGAAACCTTGCTTTCCCAATCTATAACATCTTCATGGCATTTCCAATGAAGTTATAGCACATTAAGACAATTGTACTTTGCTATACAAAAAGAGGAAGAAAGAGTAGTTTGAATTACACGTGGCAATACCAGTTTTCAAATACTTCAAAATATGAAAAAATACCGCTCCACAACACAGACAGCACTAAAACACAAAAAGGCCATACATGGGTTCAACCACTGAACCGTAATCCAAATATCCCAAATACTGATTAATCAAATCAGAAGACAAAGTGGGCTTCCTTTATGCAAATCAAAGATGTGTAATATGATATGATATAGTGTATGCAAGACAATATGCAAACAGCTCTACAAGTATTTCTGAACAAACCTCCAGTGCAATCATTGTTACAGTGTGATGGCAACTGTTACCAAGAATAAAGACTGTTTCGAAAGGAAGACAATTTCTTAAGTAACCATGCAGTTCTTGAATATTTAAAATTGGCAAAACAAATTTAAAGTTAACGTAGAGTTTGTAACTAAATGTTAGATGATGTTAAAGATTTTTAAACCTCTGTTTATGGAGCTTTTTAGAAATGAAAGTCTGAAAACATGAGGAAATATTTTTTTGTTTATTAAACATAATGGGCTGTCTGGTGCCCACCCCCGAGTACCCGACACAGACTTTTAGCATTATAAGCTCTCATACTTACTACTGAGCCACCAGGGGGGGAGGAGTGATGGAACAAGATTTATGCCCAAAATAAGTTAATCATGTTCAGTTGTTGTCATGCAAAATTTCAAACCAGACATTTGACCAAAGTATGTTTTGTTAGAAACCTAGTGAACTGAATAATTACTTGAAAAACACAATAACATCAACATTTACAGTAGCCAAGTTTTGTTTTCTAAAAACTACAACGTTTCAACCCACAACATTGAGTCAAAAATTAACTTTTACTTGATGACGGCTCGATACTATTGGTCTAAACTCTAAACATCGTAATTATTAAAATCCAAACTTGGCTACTGTAAATGTTGATGTTATAGTATTTAATATAATTACGTAAGCAAAAGTTGAAAGTTAGGAATAATATTGAAACGTTAAATTTCAGCTCCTCATATAAGTATGTTCTTTGTCCAAAAATTTTAAGCATATACTGAAGTATTATCATGCCACGTTTCACGCCTTTAATCCGAAATGCAAAAGCTTGGTCTGATTTCGGGCCTTAACTATCACGCCGTTTAAACA
>NW_013670389.1:27497-31334 GCF_000517525.1 Limulus polyphemus
TTTAACTTTACGTTAGACGTAGGTACGCTACATTACTAATTCGTACTAACTTAACTAACTACTTAACGTTAATTAATTAAACTAACTAACGTAGTACTACTAGTAATGTTGATGTTATAGTATTTAATATAATTACGTAAGCAAAAGTTGAAAGTTAGGAATAATATTGAAACGTTAAATTTCAGCTCCTCATATAAGTATGTTCTTTGTCCAAAAATTTTAAGCATATACTGAAGTATTATCATGCCACGTTTCACGCCTTTAATCCGAAATGCAAAAGCTTGGTCTGATTTCGGGCCTTAACTATCACGCCGTTTAAACAGTCTTATCAAATTATAGTTAATATTATTGTTAACAAAATGAGTTACTAAGTGATTTTAAGAAGATAAGTAATAGTTAGAAGAGTACATTTTATAATTTAAAATTATGTTTGCTGGGTTGTACACGCAATCATTCAAGTTTTCTACATCATACAGCCATTAGATCTTTCTAAACATAACATAAGGCAACAATGAACCATTTTGTATTTCACAGCCATCCCTGCACACCCACACTTGAAAATACTGAGAATTTAAGCCAGCTCACTTTATTGTTCAAAAAATTATTGATCTCTCTTAAACTCTTGTAAAGTGGTAACCCCGTTACTGCCGATGACAACTCATTCTTTTGTTATTAAGTTTACTACTTGCATCTCTGTTAAACTTCTTAAATATTTTTCTGTTCTTGCTAATCTTTCCAAATGCTTTTATGTTTCTTCTGTTCGAACAGCAACAAATTATCCTACTACTACCTCTCTACTAGTTTTATTATATATAAACCATTAATTTGTTTTTGTGTACACTTACTTATCCTGTACGATTTTATTTTTACCACTTCTGTCTGTATCCTATCTACGATTTTTAGTTGCCCAATGGGTACGGCTAGTATGATACCACTACAACGTTCTCTAATTTTTATAAGAACGTAAAAAGAGTATATCTAAGTAGATATACTCGTTACTTGATTTTTTAAAATTTAGCTCCGTAGATTGCTTTGATCGGAAGTTAATATTATATGCAATGATAATTGGACTAGATTTTGAATGTTAAAGTTAGATGTTATATAAACTCTAAACATAAAAATGCTGTAAATTTTTTACTCATTATAACACAGTAAAAATGGTAAGTGATATAAAATTCGTATATGTGTGTGTGCTAGCAGGCGCTAATAAATGTTTTATATACACAGATCTATAACGCACGTTGAAACAAAAACAGTATAATTCGATTTTACTTCAGATATTTCTTGTTTGTAGTTTTTGTTGTTTGTTTGTAGTTAAGTGCAAAGCTACGCAATCTGTGCCATGTCCACCACAGGTATAGAAGCTCGGTGTTTAGTGTTATAAATATAGACACACACAAAATGTACTGATATCATTTAATCCCAAAACATTTACACAGTAGATCAGCAAAGACGTTTCCAAAAATAGTTTGTGATAAAATATAGTGTTAATTAATATTCTTTTCAAAGACCTAAAACGTATCTGCTACACTTTTAATGTTTTCTCTAATTTGTTGCACATTCCAAAAACAATTGTAATAGTTTTGAAAGGCACAAGGATGAAGGGGTTTCACTACTCAGTGACACGTCGGAAATTTAAACATCATGGAAGCAGATAGCATCATGCTGATTTCGCACTGTACCATTTTACACAATGAGCGATCTGTGCTGAGCCAACCACGAGTATCGAAACCCGGTTTTTAGCGTTGTAAGTCTTTAAACAAATCACTGGCCAACTCTAAGATAAGATTTAGCTTTTAAACTGCGTTTGTTTTAGTACTCGACGGAAGACACTGAACGTGACACAACCATGCAAGCCTCATTATATTTAATCAGTTTGTTTACAGGAAATAAGTTCTAGAATTTCATATGGATTTAAAAAGTTATGTTAATGAGAATTTTAGTAACTTTTTTCAACGAAGCCATACAAAAAATACTCGGTTTTGCTGCGCAACTCATCTAATTTTCTTCAAGCCCTTAATGTTCGAATTCGAAATTAAAATCTAAATTTTATTAAATGAAGATGCGATCAATTTAAATTGAAATACGAAAATGCACGACATTTCCCGCACACTTTCCAGACTCTTAACAATATACAAAGTTACAATAAATTCGATTTTGATGACGAGGAACCCACTTTGAGACTAATAATGGTTGAAGTAATTACTTGTACCTGATGATGACAAAACCTTGCTGTTATGTCAAACTTATATTAAAGGTTTTCTTCATTACCCATTCAAGCCGTCTCCAACCATTAAAAGTTACAATAACTTAAAAACATGTAAAAGCGCTAATTTAACAAATTTATGTTAAGCTGGTATATATTCTAGCGACATGTTTTCCAAATTACGCAAATATCTGCCAACATTTCCCCTAGATAAAAAAAAAAGTTATTTAATCATTTTCTTCTACATGTATGTAAATACTGCTCTTATATCGTATACTTTATCTACATTTTATTGAGAATTTCTTACTTCTAATTTGGAGCATCCGAAATTCAGTTGAAGTCATATGTTAAACTCATCTTGAGGTGTTACTTTTGTAGCTTTACCGGTCAAGGAACTTATCCGTTGTTTCATGGGAAGGTTACATTGTTTAACACCTGACTTTTCTGTATAGGAGATACCTTGCGACTGTTGGGATGAGTAATTGATCAGTAATTAGTATTCCGAACTGAGGAGCTCATATTCGTTCCTAGCGTCATTTTGCCGATAAAAGAAGAAGAAAAAAAGATGTTTATCAATCTTAGGGACAGCTAATGCAGTTAGTCCTCGCGTTTGGCATGGCAAGTAAGAGCAGTTATTTTCATCAATAACCTTAAGATTTCATCCAACCTTATGATTTAAATAGGCGGATTTATTGCGTATCAGTGATGTTCTAAATGTAGTTGTTTCATGATTAGCAAATACGCTAGTTTCCTCTACAGTTAAATCAACAGCATATTTATAATTACATCCTTTCAGGCTCATTGTGCTACTGTGTGTTCAACGTAAAAAACAAAAACGACGTTGTTTGGCACAATGGTCTTTATTAAATGTTTCAAACGACTAGTTTCGGTAACACAGTCACCACCATCAGCCCTGATGGGCTACAGAAGGGTTTGGTTTGTTTTGAATTTCGCGCAAGGCTACACGAGGGCTATCTGTGTTAGCCGTCCCTAATTTAGTAGAGTAAGACTAGAGGGAAGGCAGTTAATCATCACCATCCACTGCTAACTATTGGGCTACTCTTTTACCAACGAATAGTAGGATTAACATTAATAACGCCTCCACGGCTGAAAGGGCGAGCATGTTTCGTGGGACGTGGATTCGAACCCGCGACCCGTAGATTGCGAGTCGAGCGCCCTAACCACCTGGCCATGCCAGCCCGCTACAAAAAAGCGTCACGGTTTCTGGAAACCAGGTTAGCATTTAAAAAAAAAAAACTTCAGTAAAGTGTCAGACCTGTTGACCTAAAAAATCGACATCTTACTGCCAAAAGAACTCACCTATCAATAGTGTTCGGCCACGAAGATGCAAAGTTTAAAAGGTTGGCCGGACCGTGTTCCTTTTGTATGAAATAACAGAAGTGTGTGTTCAGACAGTTATCACACTTAGTGACCTTACAAGCTTCGTTGATCCTTCCTCGGCCAATTCTATCGACCGAAATCGTTGAGAAAACGTTTTTACAGGGCTGAAGATCGTCGTTTTGTGGAATTTATAATGGTGGTAGTGGGGGGGGGGGCTTCCTAAAAGCCTGGAACCATTGCGAATTTGGAACCAGATATCACAATGAGTTCAAATCTCTAGTCGTGGGAGG
>NW_013670389.1:31344-43597 GCF_000517525.1 Limulus polyphemus
GCCTGGAAACCATTGCGAATTTGGAACCCAGATATCACAATGAGTTCAAATCTCTACTTATCCCCCCCCAAACGTACGGGGGGAACTTTGTTTGGATATCAACCCACCAAAAGTTTCCTTGACTCGCAGATTGATGTTAAGCTTATATAAATCATGTTCACACGTGCTACACACGGCTGACAAGGAATCTACAACGCGATAGATGTTTCACGAAAGTGAGACTCAATCGGCATTTATTTATCTCATGTAAACATATAATTTCAATGTTAAAATGAAGTAAAATGCATAGAATATTGAACAAAACTACAAAGGTTAGCATACCCCTTAGTTACTTCGTGATCTTGAAGCTGATTAGGGTACTCTCCTGATAATAATTTCCACTTTAATTACTGTGTATATTCGTGTAATTTATCCAAGTGTACTGAAATACAAATGTCGTACAGCACTACTTAATAAACTTTATCTTTACATTTCTCTTTAACCTTGAAAGCCCATTTAATGTTCTTGTCTGCTTAATATTTTATATGATGCCTAACACAGTTAAGTACGTCCTGTTTATCTATACACAAACCATATGCCAAAGCTATGAAAATCACCCAATAGTTTTCGTACAGCATGTCATACAAACCTTTGTAAATATCAAAAATAAACGAGCCCCCCCCCCCACACACACTATAATACACTTTTGTGCGTGTGCTCACACACACAGCTTGAGTGTTTAATTCACGTAGTATATGGAAATATTAAAAAACTAAACATTGTATAAAGTTCCGATAAAAGACTCAAACTGAATTTAAAAGGCCAATGGCTCGTAAAAAACTAAAAACACGATCAAGTTGGACAGTGTCACCATCGCCAATGACAGCGTCCAACGTCAAGAATAAACCCATAGAAACTACGTCTAAAATTGTACCGCCGCTAACGGTCGTAACAGCGGCACGATAGTAAAACGTGGGCTACTGCGACTTGAATGTCACAAAGGCCACACATTGGTGGACCAGTCTCAGATAAAAGAAAACGATGAGTTAAAAACTGTGACCAGTGCGTAGCCTAGCCAAGACGACTCCTTCCTTCCGATCCTCGCGGAAACAAGACGGCCAAAAAACAACTGAAGGTTTTATCTGGAAAAGTTTGTTATGACGTTGCTCACTCCTAGTCGACTGCCAACTGTCGCCAAGCCGAGCCTTGATCACATGACCATAGTCCATATATGGGATAGGCACGGCTGTGACGGCACCAGAACAGATGGTCTTAGCTGTGGTGACAGCGAGCTTGTTCCCGCTAATACCGACGTGGCCAGATATCCAGAAAAACTGGATGGAAACAGATGATAGAGAAAAATGAGCCAGTCATTGTTGAATAACGACGAGAACAGGGTGAGAACTGACGTTAAGTGATTCCAGGGCCAGTAGAGAGCGAAGAGAATCAGTGTAAATAGTACAATTGCTGTACTGCATAGCTTCTACATGATACAGTGCAAAAGAAATGGCATACAACTCGGCATTGAACACAAATTGTAGAGGGAATCCTGTGAGGAACCACCAAGCCACAACAAACTATAGCAGAGCCCACAGAGTCACCCAATTTCTAACTATCCGTAAAAACAGAAAAATGGTTTGAAAGATGTTCGGCAAAGAGAAGATAGTACTTCCAGTCGGGAGTATCCGCCTTCCTCTGATGACTCAAAGAAAGGTCACAGGTGGGGATGGTAATAAGTCATGGTGGAATAGGTTGATCCTCGGAGAAAGCAACGTCATTCAATGACAGACCCAATTCAGCCAGTTGTGCCTGGATACGAAGGCTAAAGGTAGGAATTGCAGACCGTCTATTCTGAAAAAGCAACAAGCGATTGAGGGCTGCTGCTCAACAAACCTCATCTTCAACAACTGACAAGAAATGTGGAAGTCGTCGACATAAAGGCCGTTTGCAACCGTTCGAGGAGGTTGTTTAGTGACAGCATTGATCTTGATATTGAAAAGTGACATTCAAGCTCCTATGTGACAGAATGGAAAAGGGTCGAACTCACATGCACTTGGAATCAACTGTCGTGTAAAAAATTACGAATAAAAATGGGCAAATGACCACGCAACCCATATGAATAGAAGTCCCCCAAAATGTTGTACCTCCAAGTAGTGTCATAAGCCTTCTCAAGATAAAAAAAAACATCTTCTCTCTTGAGGAAGGCTTTCCTGATCAAGGTTTTAAGTCGAATCAGGGGATTGACGGTGAAGCACTGTCGACGGAACCCACACTGGGTGAGCAAGAGGATGTTGTTTGATTTAATGAACCAATCAAGACGACCATTAATCATCCTCTCTAAGACTTTACAGAGACAGCTAGTCAAAGCAATTGGACGATAATTAGAAGGAATCTTGGGATTCTTCCCAGGCTTAGAAAAAGGTAGAACAACAGCCTGGTGCTACGCATCAGGAAAAAAACGTTCTTCTGCCAGATTTGGTTAAAGACAACCAGAAGAAGAGCAAGAGGCAGGAGAGAGCTGACGCATCATCTCATAGTAAACATCATCAGGTGTGACTGATGTACTGCCAGACTGATGAAGAGCGAGCTTGAGTTCCACCAGACAATAGGCCCAAAAAGAAAAGAGGTGATCTCTCTGCTCGAGACTCGATGACCAAGAAGGCAGGGGAAGAAACAGAAGTGCTGTAAAGATGAGAAAAGCTCTCGTCGAGAGTATCGGCGATGCTCTGTACATCAGAAAGTTCCTGGCCATTGGAGAGCAAGATGGAAAGGGAATGGGAAGCACATCCCCCACTGCCCTTCTGAATCTTGTCCCATATGACTTTGGAACTGGTGGTAGAAGAGATGCTAGTTGTGAACTTAATCCAAGATTCCTTTTGACTTTGATATTTGACCTGCTGAGCTGGAAAGCACAACAAGCACACGTCATAGAACCATGACAAGATGCCTTCGAATGACTGAACCGCTGACACTAGAAACATCTGAGAGGGTTGGGAATATATGGCCGTACCTTACAGTTCAGATAACCTGCCTTGACAGTGGCAGGTGGACATGGTGATGTAAATGTCAAAATAAGAACATTGGTAGGAGCATAATTCCTTCTTTACGAGTGGAGATATGCCGCACTACAGAAATCCCTTGGGTGGAGAAACCAGAGAGGATCTCCGACTCGAGGAAGGTCTTCAAATCCCTTTCAACAATAACTCCTCGTGAGGAATTCAAAGTAACATGGGGAGTAACCTCAATGGGTATATCCCCAACGGCCTTTGAATTCAGGAGGAGTTTGCTGTGTTTTGGTGTATATGTGTCCACCAAGATGTCCCCAGAACTTAGCTTTTTAACTGACTTTGGAGAGCCAGCAAGCCCCTCTAATCCTTTCTGAATAAAAAAGGGAGACATTTGCCCTAAAGGTTTGTCTGAAATTAATGCAAGATAAAAAACGAGGTTCAAGTTCAGAATAGGTTGAAGACTGCTGGTCAGAGTCTTCAAGACAAAGTCGTTTACCAATAACATATTTTTTTACTTTTTTTTTGAAGATTTGGGGGATCCATAATAAAGGAGAAAGATTCAGTACCCACTGACCCCACCCACCATGGGGTCATACAAGGGGAAGCACTACAATGCCAAACAAGGACAACCGTTCAGAATGACCAACACTAGTACTCAGTTGACCCCAGCCCAACAGGACCAGCCGACTGACCCTGGGGGGGGGCACCCCAAGGTCACCCTTCTACAGGAATTCAAGGCCAAGGTGGTGTGTTGCAGTGCCCTGGACATCACTCAACCATCAAGATCCTCTCCTACCCTTCACGTGTCGCCACGCACGGTAAACATGTGGGAGGATGTTCAGATCCCAGAGGAGGTAAACTGAAAATACAGCACCTTCTCTGGGAGGTCCCCTCACCACGTACAGGAATCCACCTAGGGGCGAAAATAATCAGAGTTGTCATTATACCAATTTAGTTCATAAATATCGTCACAGAATTATTCTTATGTAATGAAGCTATGTTTTTTTTTTATGTAGTATTAGCTACATGACAACTTCCGAATGTCAATGAGTATACATGTTTTATCTTTGTTAAATTTTTCAACGGAGTTTGGTATATGGCGTGAAAATAGTGTATCAAGAAAAGGATACCCCCCCCCCCACACACACACATTTGTTATAGAACGTTCACTGAAGAAATAATACGAAACATGATTAACTTGTCATTTAAAAGGTATTGCTTTATGTACTGTCCCCCGGTGAGACATAGGTAAGTCTTCGGATTTACAACAATAAAATCAGGGGTTCGATTCTCCTCGGTGGCCACAGCAGATAGCCCGATGTGGCTTTGCTCAAAGAAAACACACTCGCACACTTTATGTACTTCGAATTGCATGGATTTTCATTCGGTTTAGGTAAGTAAAAATATTCATTGCATAAACACTGAACCAGCAATATGCAGTTAGTCGGTGTATGTACATATTGTAGATAATATTTAAAAGTACGTGTCTGACTGTAATTCACTACAGGATTAGAGTATGCCAACATAAATCATTCTTTCGACGTGAAGTAGTTACATTATCTGATCATTCCCACACAGGTTCTTCTATCTGCTCATCGTTAAAAACTGGCTTAATTATCTAAGTCTACCTCAGTATTTATCTCTCACCGAAAAATGCGCGCGCACACACCTTACTATCTAAATACGCATGCACGTACACTTCAGTGGGTGTAACAAAAGGCGGATGTAAATATACTTTTGTAGACGTTTTGTACAACAACACATTAAAAGCTTAAAGTTTTTAAAAATGTCTAATGTTAGGTTGTAGAATAACGTTATAAATTTATTTATTACTAAGTAAAGTAAAGTTTAGTAGCCCTAACTAAAACTAACTCCTTTAAGCTGCATGATTTCATTCTACGTGTACGAGTGTGTGTGTGTGTGTGTGTGTGGACACATGCGTGCGTGTTACAGGAATGTTATTTTAACAAACTTACACGTAATCACACCCAATCATATTGTTTTCTTGGTGCAAAGCTACAGAATGGGCAATCTGCTCTCAGTCTACCTAGTGGAATCGAACCCCAAACTTTAGCATTATATTTTTTTAATTTCCGCTGATCCACAGAAGAGGGGGGCATAAGTTATGTATTTTATGTTCCAAGTATAAATAAAACAAGTCTACATGTCAGAATATCAAATTATACTTTTTATTAAGTATATATGAACATTTAGATAAGGATTCTAACCACGCATTAAAATAACATCACTTTTGACATGCTTACAATAATGGATCCAAAATGCTTAGAGCTAATTACCAACCTGGTATAATATTAATAAGATCACTAATCAGCTTAAATTATTATTTTTGTTACAAGAAATCATATAACAAACGTTAGTAACTGTGTGTACATCTTATCACTGAACGCGATTAGTAAATAAATATCTACAACGCAAATGTGGTATTTTATAAAAACAAAAATAAAGTTTGTTAGTTAATGAAAGTTGCCTGACGTTTGTCTAGATTGAGTCTGCGATATCAACTGAACAGTTTATTATATCAGAACATTAACCCACCGTGAACATGCTCGAGGAAATTAAAAAATAAAAAGTTGTCACGCTGTGAATCAGGGTGCTTCTCTCCAATTATTGAGGAACAAAGGAAAAGGTCCATAACAAATACGAGTCCCTTTCTAAATCTAATTCAACTACATCGTAATACAAAACAGAATCCTTGCAATACATCAAATCAAAAAAATCAGCCTTATACCTGGCCTCAGAATACTGGAACCCGTGGGGCTCGATCAAAGATATGACAAATGTATCGGACGAACGTAATCATTATTTCACTAATAAAATGCTTCACTGCACGCCATATAACCAAAGATCTTGAATATACATTGTAGTAATGTAAATTTAACTAGATAAAGGAAACCTATAATGTTTCTATTAAACAAACACAAGTTAACAGGTTACATTGATTCATTCATCATTACCCTTGCCTTTTACTATATTATACTTGAATCGTAGAAAGTTAAATAACTATAAATCTTCAGAATAAAAAAAAGTCAAATTATTGTTTATTGATACATCTAATCTTTATATGCGTATTTTGGTATTTTTCATCAGAACGACACCTTACAGAATCTCAGAGGAACCAAGATTCAAAAACAGCCTAACCTAATTTAGGACTGTTGACTAAGTAAAGGCAGTCAGTTAGTAGCACCTGCCACCACAACGGTTTTGTAGAGATATTTTAACCGAATATCGGTATTGTTTTGACTTAATAAAACGGCCACAACTGAAAAGGTACTGAGCAAGACTC
The DNA here is from genome assembly GCF_000517525.1 of Limulus polyphemus. NCBI lineage: Eukaryota > Metazoa > Arthropoda > Merostomata > Xiphosura > Limulidae > Limulus > Limulus polyphemus. The sequence continues at coordinate 37,636 of NW_013670389.1, forward strand.
TGACCAGTTGGTGTATACATCAGTTATCCAGTCAACACCAAGTTATGATCATATACAACACTTTGGTCTGGTCTGTCTGTATGCAAAATCTTCTTGAGTCTGAAGCCAAAATAAATTTATAATGTACTGGCATTGTAATGTAGGTAATTTCATCAAACAACAGCATTTTATAAACAACCAGCCACGTTAACCGTTCTACGCAAGGGAGCGTATAGTCTTATGAACTAAATGATATACCAAGCACTTTCGTGTATTTCTGCCAGTTATTTTTTCTCTCTTTCCAAACGTTGCACAACCCCTCTTGCAGCAAACTAGACTTTTTCGCCTCGGTTCCTTTATATGCCGAGAATTTAATATCGCTAGCTTAGACATTGGTAGGGTTTGTGCCCGTCAAGGCCTGGTCTTCGCTACACCATTTTCTCGAATTCCAGACGCTAACTACCACGCCCAGCTCCAAGTTACAAGAACGAAAAAGTATTCATAACAGTTTGGTTTTCCTCTATGTACCAAAGAATTTACTGATATATATTAGAATTTTTTGTGAGCAACTAAGACCGATGAAAGGAACAAAAACTATTACCGAGGTTATAGATTGTGAAGTTCATCTTGGCAGTTTGCAAATACAAGGTGTTGACAGTATTTTGAGTGTGTTCAATGCTGTTAAAATAATGTCTATACCAGCTTAGGTTTGTTTTTTGTTTATAAAGAAAATCATTTTTACACTATCACGACAGATAACGTTTACTAGTATCTTTACATATCCATACAAAGTTTTCCTTAATAGATACAAATCATGAAGTATGTGGTAACTATAATACAAACTCCACTTTTTTCAAATGTTAGTTTATAATGTACACTTGTAAGGAGAAATCTCTACAATAAAGTTTCGTTATTATTATTACATTATAGCCATGCTTTAGTATTGTAAGGTTCCTAAACACATTCAAGAATATACATATAGTTGGATATTAGTAATAGTATAACAATTAAACGGTCATAAAACAGATCTAAAATTCATTCATAACACAACGCCGACTGAAGACACCTTTCTTCAGCTTCTAACCATCAATTTGAATATTTAATGCATTTATTCAAATAGTTTTATTTCACATAATTTCTTTTATTGGCAATTTCAGCAATAAACCTCCTTCGTTTTCTGTTTACACTAAAAACCCTTTCGAGACATAATACTGGCGTTTTGTTCTTTGGGTCGATAACATGTAACCGAAAACTTGTAATGATGCAAATATCTTTTAAAATCAGGAATAGAAATATGCATATTTCTATACACAGTGCTATTTGTTCTTACTACAAAGTTTATTAATGACGTTTATAGTTATACTGATCTGTTCCTGTGTTTTTATCATACAAATACTAATAAAAAATATTGATAATTACACGGGTGTTGTAGTGTCGTCGTTCTCATTTTTTTGTAAATATAACTTCATGCAAAGTCATGTTTACGAAAAACGTATATACAAGTGTTTATTACTACAAATGTACCTTTATTCATTAATCCAGTATAAATTCCTTTGAACAGGTCCACCTTTCAATCTTAATGGAAGTACTGCACTTGTTGTTAAATTTTATTCTGAACTAGTTTTGACCCTTACAGTGAAGTCAATCTATGATTAATTCTCTACTCCTCATTATGAGCTAACTGGGCTCATTTTTAGAGAAAGATTAGTTTGTATGGAGCAACAGGAGCTTTCGTATATTTTATCAACTAACGATATAAAAAATACACTACCTTGTGCTTGTTTACTAAAACAAAATAATGTTTTATGAATAATATCTCACTAGTTTCAACTGTAAATCAACACCAATAAAATACATCTCGTGACGCTCTGATACGCAGTCATGGGGTATAACAACAGACTTGTGTGACTGTCTGTTCCACTACTCAATCGAGCAAAATACTTCATTCCATAAACACTGTATTTTGTGCACGTGGAAGCCAATACACTGACTATAACTAGAGATGAACGTGATGTGTATAATGTGTTAGTGACTGTAAGGGAGGAAACATCGATGCATGAATGACATATATATAATGACGACTGTTCAACTGCTGGCTTTTTTCATCTTGGTGTGTTTCAAATTTACAACGTTACCACTTTTTCAAGTAACAAAACACAATTATATTGAACCAAATATCTTACATTCAAGCGGATCAGTTTCTCAAATGATATCTTAAAGTGCTTTGTTTTCATACTGACACGACATTACATCGAAATATCTGTTGGTGTGCCGAGTTAAAATAACGGTCTATTAGTAAGTTATCGGTTTTTACTAGTTTAGAAAACATCGAACATAGCTATTCCTGCACTTTGCTAAAGAGGTGAGCAAGTTTTGTTTTTGTTTTTTAATACTCCAAAAGGACTCCTTAGGACTCAATGATGCCAGTCATATGTTGCATTTTATTAACACAACCTCAAACTTCTATCCAATATATAAAACACAGACGCACAACACTACACACACATAAATGCTACTACCTGTCTGATGATTTACCAACAAAAATTATAACCAACTTAAAACTAATTGAACGGGGAATTTAACTGGTAACGACAGGGAGTCTGTTGCTAAGAGACAAATTGACGTGTCTATAATGAATACACACACATCACCTATAAAGGTGTACGCCCAAAAGAAAACGCATACTTGTTAATGTCTATTACAAAATCCATATATGTTCTTTGTGAATAGCATATCCGTACGTGGTATTTGTTAATGAGAGTAAAATGAAAAATACATTCAGTCAGCCTACTTACTATACATACAGTAAACACGACGTAATAACAATATCAGTCTTTCCATCCCAAAATTAAAACTTTTTGAAACTTTTTCACACAAATTCTTACTTTATACTTAAGACATCTAATAATTATAAGCAAATTTATTTACCCCACATTATACATACATATTACAAGAAGCATATATATTTATATGTTCACATATTTCACATCATCCACAAACTTTAATCGTGTTAGATATAGTTTAAACTAGCTTTAGATACAGGTAAGTTTGTATTTTGATAACACAGTTGAAATAAATGAATTAAAAAAAAACACATAAGTCAAACAAAATTGTCAGTCGAAATAATCAGAACAATTATTTTAATAATATCGTCTGATATGGAGTTCGAAATTTCTAATCGATCGCTAACTGATGCCCGAGCCTATATAAAATAAAATAAAACAACTATAGCGTCATTCTGTGCTATGGGAATATGATAGGTGTTTTGCGTTTAGCCCAACATAAGTTCCAAAACCCAATCGAACACGTGCGTCTAATAGCGCTACTTACTCGACTACACATTAAGATCTAATAGGCTTAACTTTTTTCCGAGATTATGCCCTTTGTATTTTCTGTATAAGCAAGCAATTTTACAACTGTATCAAAACTTTGAAACAATGAGAATACGAAAGTTCTACATGAAACTGAGTGTTAAATATGAAAAATGTGTGTGCCACTAAACTGTTAAGTACTTTAAAGTAATTTTTGATACTGAAGAAATTTTATATAGGCTTAGTGAAGATTCTGTTGTGTATTGAAGTAATTCTACGTTAATAGCTAAGCAACTTTTGTTGAATTATGGATATAAAAATGTTCAGTATATATCCAAAACACATATATCATATTACAACTTTACTGAAACCTAAACTGATTCTTAACATATCACAAAATTGTAAGCTTCACAAGCCTTTCCTATGGTTTGTTCCAGCTCAAAACCACGCAATGGGCTACACGAGCTCTGTCCACTACGAGAAATCGAATTCCGGATTTTAGCGTTGGAAATCCGTACTTGTCACTGATCCACCGCTCTTGTTGAGTAACAGTAATAAATGTTGTCAGGATTTGGTCCTTCAGTAATAATTCTCTCTCTCTCTCACACACACACACATACATACAAAAATTAACTAAAAAATAAATAGTAATGTATTTCTGTATGGTTTCATTTAAATCAGTAATGTAACGTTAGATAGAAAATTAAGCGTTTTCTACAATCAAGTAAACTTTTAATAAATTTCATTACCTCTGAGCTGCAACAAAACAAGTAAACGTTTACTTTATATCGAATAATATGTTTACTTTCTTCATAGCAATGGTTTACTTGTTTGGTTGCAGCTCAGTGGCAACTACTTTAGTAAAAGTTTATTTATTTATTTATATTTTTTTTAATGTACGTCGTTTTCAAAGCTCTTGGAAAATACAGGAGGTTTGATGCAATTAATCTTGTGAATTTAGTAATCTCCATTAGAATTTAATAGGATCTGGGACAATATTCTGAGATTAATCGAGATTCATCTTTTAGCAAGACAATAAATCCCACGCATACAGCGAGTATGGTAAAATTGTTTAATTGGAATGAGACAAACACAACATTCAGAATCATGATATGAACATTATTGAGACTGTATGGCGTTAAGTAAAAACTACGAAGGTGAAACGGCGGCTAGACAACTTGGTTGAATTGCGGGAACTAACAAGATATTTGGAACACAATTAATACATTGCTAACTGTGCAGCACCAAGAAAAAGATGTAATACTCTGTATAAAGCAAAGGGATCCTTCATAAAATTAGTGTATGCTATAATTTATCCACTTTTCTTCTGTATTTACTATAATAATGTTTAGTATCAATAGTAAGTTCACTATCTCGTTGCCAATACTCGTTGTTTGCGATTCCTTTATCTGTATCGCTTGTTTATTCCCATAATTACTGTATATTGAATGACCTATAACTTTGGAAAGTGCAATCATCTTATGCGTTAATATTCCAGTTTTCAAATTCTGAGACATGACTGCTGGTGTCTGGTACCTCCAGCACGCTGCTACAACCCAAAAACTTCCCAGCTTCTTCCACCAGCTACTTCCCTCGATGCCAAACGTTAAACACGGTCGCTTACAATCAACAAAGAGTAGTTAAATCTTTAGAAAGTTACTCTAATTTGATCCCTTTCTCCTGACGATATATATGTAAGCTATATGTATGTGTGTCATATTTTGAGCCAAGCACTTCTCAGAAGCGTTAGCTGGAAGCTTTACAAGAAAATGAAGTATGAATGTTCTCCTCATTGAAGAGTGGGCCACGAGAAAAAGAATATAAGTCATGCACGCATAAAATATCCTTATTAAGCACCTTCTCTTTGATTAAAAGAAAAAAACAAACAAAACAACTAATGATTCCATGCAGATTCTCATTTAGGCTGTAGTTTTTAGCTTTGGAGTTACTGCATAACATCATTAGCCCCATTCGGTTAGACCATCAAGTTGAAAGGTTGATACTTTCTTATTAACCATAATTCCTGCAGTATCATATTTCTTTAGGCTTTATTTGATGCGTGTTTTTAATATATTAGTAAAAAACGTCAACATTCATGTTTCCGACAACTTCTATATAAGCATCAAAACAAGAAAAAGTCTAACTGGGTTTTGGAATCTACATGTACAGGAAGAACATGTATCAGCTTTAAAGAGTGTGAGATGATGATATTAGACTTGAAAACAAACAAACAAAAACATATGTGCAGAGGGGAGAAAATATTTACATTTATTTATGTTAGAGAGTACAAGACGTGGAAGCACCATATTTGCGAAATGCGACTAAGACGGCTAATAAGTGGAATTCATTCAATGCTGTTGTATCTATCTATCTTTATAAATACGAAATGTGTGTTTGTTTGCACCCTAACTCCTGCGAGCCTATTTGGCCAATTTCAACCAAAATTTGTATGTAAACACTTTGAACTATGGGGAATGTCTTAAGGGGGTCAAAATTGAACTTAACTATTTCTATTTTGTAAAGCCTGTTGGTTAATTACTTCTAGCCTATTCAGTCAATCTCAAACAATTTTGGCAGGTTGACGCTTTAGACAATGTTGAATATTCTAAAAGGATTCAAGGTCAAAGTATGAAAGTTACTGCATTATTTCTCAAACAACCATGCTTTTCTCA
>NW_013670389.1:44530-64133 GCF_000517525.1 Limulus polyphemus
GTTTATGTTCAAGTTATTACTTTGAAATATATGATAGCTGTTAAACTTACATTGTTTTAATTAAGATTAAACATTCCCCCATCAGTTAACGGGTATTTCAGCTTGTTGATTTCATAAAAACCAAAACCAAAATCAAATTTGCATCCACTCAGAACCCGTCTTACATAAAACTACTTAGAATAAAAAAAAACCCTGATTTTTCTTGTCTTCTTATAATTTTAGCTGCAAAGGTGAGATTTAGTTTTTTAGTTTAGTAGACGCTTCTTTTATATTTAAATCGTTTACTTTTCGGGTCTATCCTTTGAACAGCATCCACGTCAGAAAAGACATGACACAGCATATAAAGCGAGCGCGAGATAGTCTATTCAACTATAAAATTAATATAAAATTTATTAATTGTACCGCCCTAGTCAATTACTAAAATAGTACGAAAAAGTTGAATTGACCAAAAAGAAATATGTCTTGGCTAACGAGTTCCAGTATTAACACACATTTCTCCTATGGAAAATGACTCGTCACAAACTAGATCTTTGGTTTGGTTTGAATTTCGAGCAAAGTTATACAAAGGCTATTTGCGCTAGCCATGCCTATTTGAGCAGTGATATACTAGAAAGAAGGCAGCTAGTCAACACCATCCACCATCAAATCTTGGGTTACTCTTTCACCAACGAACAGTGGGATTGACCATCACATTATAACGCTCCCACGGCTGCAAGAGCGAGCATGTTCAGTGTGACAGGGATTCGAACCCGCGACCCCCAGATTGCGAATCGAGTGCCCTAACCACCAGGCCATACCAGGCCTATAGTAGATCTGAAACGCTATTTCGAAACAACTTTGACTTTAAATTTGTCACATTCTTATGTGTTTTTTTTATATTATCTTTATTCTTTAGTGTTTTACCAGGTTGTCTTGTTAGTCTTTTTTACTTCTAGACTGGTAATGGTTGGGTAATAATAGTACATGCATTATCACACGTAACTTCAGAAAAACAGACGAAAACTTCCGATACCGCTTTTTTTTTTTGTCTAATGGATAAAAAAAAAGGCTCAATTCAAGTGGACTTTTGCTAGCGTGCCTCGTTGGGCCTACTGGTACCTTGCTCGTTCATGTGAATAATGTTAAAAAAAAACTAGTTTTGTTGTTGTTAAGTAGGCAGGATTATAGTCAAGGATAATATATACACAGCGAATTATTCGGAATGTTCTGATATCCTTTTAAAAGTATGCTTCATTTTTGAAACAGTTATTCGTGGTTACGTATTTGTACTACATCTATGAGTTATACCAAGTTCTCCAATACACTGCAGTATAAATACCAATATACTTTTACGAATTACACACACACACACAAACATGTCGTATTTGTGTCCGCTTACACTTCTATAGTGTTTGACAAACCTCACTATTTAACATTTCCCCATAAAGCCTCCCACAAGGGGTGTGTCATAGGGATTAAAATTGATCCCATATCACCATGCTTCGGGCAATCCTAGGAGTGAAATAGATGAGGGTTGTTTGTATTTTGACTCTCCCAAGTCACTCCCTAGAGGTCCTCTGCCTTTTACACCTTCAATCTTTGACCAATGTCAACCAATTTTGGCATGCATCCTTAAAGCCTCCGGAGTGTGTCATCTGTGTTTATAGTTTTAACTAGTCTCAACGAACCTTGGTATGCACCCTTAACCCAAACAGGGGCCATTTAATTAATGTTTTCTTACATCAGCTAGTGTTCTATTCTAATTTCATCAGTAAGTGGTCATCGTTCACCTCCCCCCCCCCAAAAAAAAATCACACTCAGATAATGAATCAATTACTTACATTCAACATAATAATTCAACAATTTTCATTTGTATTTATGGTAAAATTATTAAAACTATCTGCCGCCGTCCCTAACATTGAATTACTGACCACAGAGAAGTCAGCCAGTCAGCAGCTGTCTACCCACGTTCAAGGGTTGACTGTCATTCTTACGAATTTTAACCCAGTTCGCTCGCTCAGAAATTCAGAGCTCCACCACATGGCCAACCCTCATTTTAATATCTGCTTAAAGTGGCTCTTTCATTTCCGATAAGAAGACCGTGTATTTTTTTCTTCTATTTTGGTCCAAATTTTTTTTCTTAACTGTTTTGTGTGTTATACTTGAAAATAATGCAAGTAAAATATACTACCAACATACATCTTATTACCAAACTTTCTATTTTCATTCGTCCCCAGCCATCAAACTCAAGATTAAAAAGCACACTCACTTGTACACTTATAAGCGCCTAAGTAGTTACACTTCATAGCACTAAAACAACCTGCCTTTGACTGCTACCTCATTTCTTTTTTTTGTTACTTTACTTTTTATACCAATTAAGAAAAGAGAGATAAACTTTATATACATAACATTTTAACACGTTAACTTACTTTTATACTGTTGATTAGATAGAATAGCTGCGTGTTTCTCTACACAGGTTTGCTTTAATATGCTAGTTAAAGGACACATAGATAAAAATTGGACGAAAGACACTATACAATTAAACCAGTATTAATCTAAATGTATGCAAGATAAAGACAAGTTTGGTCGTGATCACCACTTAACTTGGAGGCTGTCGTTGCTTTCGCTCTACTTGTCAACTTTCTAATATCTCTGTCATAAAAAAAAATATCTACAGTTAATCATATTTTCAATCGTAACGCTCGTCATAATGGCTGAGAACTAAAAAAATGGGAACATTTGTATGCTACAGTGGTTACAGCGCATCATAAACTTTTGAATGATCAGATTGAAGTAAAGCATGATAAATGGATTAAAACATTATCATCTCTACAAGAGCATGTTAAATGCTAGTTAGGTAAGGAGGGATCTCTAATACAGATTAATTGATTTAAACACGATCACGCAATATTGCACGTTTCGAATGCATGCTGATATTTGATTTGAAATACCCACCATACACATGGTTGAATTGCCCTATTTCTTAAAAAAAATTCTTGTTCACTATGAAGATAACTAGCGAACGAATTTAAAATTAGCTTAAAAATGTTATTTATAACTCACGAACAGCACTAGCCGCCTGGTTGATGAGAAATATATATATTTTAAAAACTTTGGTAGCAAACGATACAAACCAGCGTGAGTTAACGATCCTCTCTCACATAAGAAAAAAGTAAGATTTTTAAAACAGATGAAGTGTCAAATACCCTGTGTTCTAGTGACAATTCAACTTAACCTGTAATATACTTAGGGTTTAATCTAGTCAATGATTCAAGTCAGACGTTAGCCCCTTACCTAAAGTGACGAAAACTGTTTTGTTCAGATTAAGTAAAAATTCCATACGCATTGTAATGAATATAGATAATAATAATAAACCATTTTCACTCTTTTTTCGCGACAGGATCTTATCTAATCTATTTACAACGTTAAAATCATCGCATAATACTCTTTATTTGGCAAAGATCACTTAAACATTTTATAATAAACACTAATGTGACAAGTTACGTCAACAGACGTATTACTTACTAACTACCAAGTTGATTTCTGATGCTTTTTCTCCCTTCCAGTTTATTCTAATATAATACCTAACATCCGAGGTAAGGTGTAAGAAATATTATTTCAAGATTACAAAAATCTGAAGACCACCATAACTGAAGACATAATGAATATTTAATTTATACATTTTTATTCTTGTTGAATTTTGCTCAAAGCTATTCCAGGGCTCTTCGCGCTAGCCGTTCTCAATTTTTAGGAAGGAAGGCATCTACTCAACACCATTCATCGCTAACTCTTGGGCTACTCTTACCTATAAATAGTGGGATTGACCCTAATATGATAACACGCCCCCAAGGTTGAAAGAATGAGCATATTCGGTTACAGGTTTCGATCCTGTGTCCCTCTAGTTTATGTAGTTAATTATTTAGTAATATATACATCTGATTTTGTCTGTTTGCTGCATATGGAGTTCACGTCAGAAAAAGCAAGAGCAACAAGTTATCATTCAAATAAATGTATTGCAGTATTCAAAAAAGTAAACGAGTTTTATATTCTACATAGCATATGAAATATGGAAGCGCGTGCTTGTATTATGTTTGTGATTGAAAAAGATAAACGTGAAACATGTATTGGTAACACACCACGGTACAAGGAGTGGGGAATTTAAGCTATAGATTTATATGTTTAAGTGGAAGTGAGAGAAGAAATAATTTTAGCTTCTTATGTGAATAACTTAGTTGTAATAAACAATTGATACACAAAACTGAAGTTTAGTGTATTCATAATAATACGATTATATACGGTATATACATAAACAGAGGTAAAGGCTATTACATATTATAACAGGTCAGCTGGAAGCTTTGAGATAGCGATCTGAAATCAAAACACATTGTGGAAAACCTATCTTCTCAGAGACGTGAAGGAAAATATTACGACTCTTCATGCATTTTCGAAGACTTGGAAGAATTCATATACTTTTCTTCATTTAATGAAATGTCGATATAACATTCATCAGTGCTGTTTAGGATAGAAGAAAATCAGACGGAAAAAAAATCTACAGTAATTATATGGTTGGCTTCCAATTTCCGTGAAAATTGCAACAACATTCACTTCAGCACATTAAACGAAATCACTTGAATGATAATTCATAAATATAACTGTCTATGAAGACAAATACCAAAAATTAACATTTCGCTTTTCGAGCATATATAGATACTACCGGAACGATAGAAGTTATGACAAGTCAAATATCTGATCGTTTTTTAGGATCTCTTGACCCAAGCAAGCCCTTCTAATAAAATTTAAACACTGATAAGAAAAATACGAAATAAAAAAAAAACTTTCTTCCACGTATTAGAAAGAAAACATATCAATGAAATAATTTATTATAATCAAGGACACGGATACAATATAGGCTGCAACTCTTAAGAAGCTTCGTGTAGTTTGAGAGCAAGAAAGAAAAGAAATTGACTGTGCATACCATAATGCACCAAGGGTTTTATGGGGGTGATTTTGTGAGAGAATATAGACTACTAGATTACATGCATACACTTAAAATATAGGTAATTAAAACGAATTTAATACACATTTTTAAAAACACTCCAGAAAATTCAAAATCTAGGGTAAGCATACGATACAAAACATTACTATATTATGTTTGACTAAAAATCAATTCTATAAATTATTACACCGAAATAAGTTCGTAAAGTTAGAGAGTGAAAACAAAAATGGTGTAGCAAAAAAGAATTTATAACAACATGCCATGCATAACGTGCAATTCTTAAGGCAAAAGTATGTTATCTTCTGGCAACGTATATACAGGGAAAAGATGGGACGACTTTTCAACTATTAAAGGTTACAAACAATTCAATACACTCAACTCCAGTTAAACTGGCCCACAGTACATTCTGGCACACATATGACCCATTGCAATTAACCATTAGGTTATGATGTCAATTCTTAATATGGTTTGAAATAACTAGTTGAAACGTTTGAAGTGAAAATACAATAATAACACCAAACTGCAGTAGTTACTGAAATGAGTGCCATGTTAGCTTCAAGGCAATTAAACATGGGTACAGCTCGGATACATTTATACGCCGATTGTATCATATCGCCTTCACTAAACTCGTACATACACCTACATTAGGGTTAAACGAATATCGCTATCAGGAATCATTCATTCCTCCCTGACCTAAAATAATAACAGCAGTAGCGGCAAAAGTCACGGTAATTAATATGACAGCGGCAGAATTAACGATCCCTCTTGCTAGGGTCTGTAACCGCCAACCACACTTGTCCTCAAGGAGAATACTAGTACAAAATGAATACGTCAACTGTGAAGGGCATGTGCGTTTCCGAAACTAGGGACAGTTTGCTTCGAAAAAATCCAGTGTAAGCCTTAGCTATATACGTAGGTATTGTATTGTTCCAAGTTTATATTCATATTACTGTGTTCAGAACATCTTATTCAGGATAGGTTAGCGATACTGAACTACATGTGATTAAAGCTTTAAACTTGTTTTACCTCACTATGAATGGCATAAGTAACCACAAACTTAATAAAACCTCCAGAATACATGAATAATTACAATTTATTACAAATGGAGGCTAGATGCATCCAGATTAGAAGGCTAAAAATTACTGTAAATGTGATTAATAAATTGTCACATCAAATGGAGATGTAGCTTGGCGTACACAACATTGAAAATTCAAGATACAAATTCTCTTTGATATTAAATGTTAAATATAACAGTTATAATTTTTTTACAATACTTTATGACACCTGTATAATTAATGTTTTCTAGATATTACATGCATAAAAAGTAATCAGAATGGGTCATTTATGGTTAAAATTCCAAAACTTTCCAGAGGGGGGAAGCTTCCAAAACACTCAAATTTACATCTAGCTATGCCTCCTTATGATAAAAGACCAAATATAAAATACTATAACATATATATACACACACACACAAGGACTAAAGTCCACACTGCACATTAAAGCTTTATCCCTGGTCATTCTTTTATTTCAATTATCACCTAATTCACTCTCACATAAATTATACTCAAACAACTATATTCAATAATTCATACAAGCTGTCCAAGAACCATAAATTTTATACAATATTAGAAAAACATAGCATACATTTATTAGTGGTAAATGTGCAAAAATGTTGCTTTGTAACACATATAATGTTGAATAATTCTACTATTTACCACAAACGAAGTAATAATCTAAATAAATAAAACACACAAATATACCTTACTGTCTTGCAGTGAAGTACTTTTCAATTAGAAAAGATTTTAAAGTGAGAATAAGAATGTTAACTTTCCCCAATGTTTTTATATTATATGTAGACACACATACACACACCATAATATCATGAAGTTAGGACAGGATTCCCAGTTTGCAACCAATGAAGAAAGGTCCACTTTTCAAAGTGCTCGGGTTATAGGGTTTTTATTCATTTCCATCAAGACTTCTTGAACCTACGTGTTTTTCTAACATCATGAACATACAAGGTAATTTATGAATCTGTTTATGACCAAGTTTCTTGCAAGTTAAGAATGATATATGGATGAGTTGCTCATCAACTGAATGTATGAATTACAAAAATTTAGATTTTGAAAAAAGTACTATGCAGTAAACCTTATACAAGGTAAATTTAGGAAACTTCTGACAAATTTTAAGGTTACTACTTCAAATAAAATTATTACTAAATTATTTAAATAACAGTGATTCCCCAATTTGATCTTAGAATACAATGACATTTAAGTATTGTATATGTTTTCTTTTTTTTTTACAATCTGTATTTTATGCAAAAAAAGTATCAATATTCATATATTAACATTTGAAACAAAGGATTTAAAAAAGTGCAAATGTGGACTGAAATGGATTCACTGCAATGGCATGAAGCACTTTAAATAGTGCAGCATGTCTTAGCTACAACTTTCAGAAACATGTCTCCCAAGTATATTTGAATAGTCACATAATTTCCAAAGAATACTCCATTAGTAAACAGCTTTGTAACATAATTTGCTATACCAAGTTCAACAAGAAACCACAGAGAAGAAAGGTGGAAATATAACTTCAAGAACATAATGTGACTAATAAAGTACTATTCATAGGAGAATATTTTGTTTAAAAACTTTGTACAAGTAAAAAGTAATACTAATACAAATTAAATTTATTGTCTCTGTTGCAACTTATTCTTGTTGCTCTAAAATTAAATTAAATTAAAGACGCATGCACACATTATCTAACATAAATGACATTTTAGGATTTATTTGTGCTTTTGTTTTCTTTACCTAGGTAACTAAATAAAGCACTAATAAAATTTCATAATACTTAAATATCTGTTGATAAAAACAATGCTATTACTAAATAATGCATTAATCTTAAAAATGTGTATACTAAACCTGTAAATAAATGATTGTTTAATATATCATGTTTATTTTTTTTTTACTGATGCACTGTTACATCTTTGTAGTAAAATATATCACTATTGGAAAAAAAGCATATATGAAGGTTTTTGGAGTGCAATATAACCATATTATGAAATTTGGAACAAGTTTATAGAATTTTTGTTAGAAATTGTTGACTAAACATATAATATTTGTAGAAACACTACCAAACACACACTTTTTTTCATAGTACTACAATAAAATTAATAGAAATTATCTGTACTTGGAATGATACAAAAAAAAAGCATCTTTTGGATAATGAGTATTCTACTTACAACTGACTAATCCAACAGTTAATAAACAGGTTAATGAAAATTAAAGTAAGACATCACTGCTTAAGAATTTTTCCTACCTGAACTGAGCAAGTTTTTCTGTAAACAAGGAAACGTGTGTTTTATTTGTTTTCTCAGCTACCGTTGCATTTTCAGAAAATACTTTTGGAGAGCTAGGATTATCATTAGTAGGTACATGTGTAGAATTCTGTGATTCCAGTTTCTGTTCTTGATCCATTTTGTTTTTTTAACTGGAATTTGTGGTCTTTTATCTCTGAAAAGTGTATTTAATGAAAAATCTAATTTAAAAAATAATTTTTTTCATAAAAAAATTGTCGTAACTACTAAAACACTTGTTGCAAATATGTATTTACAGCTGAACTTCTTCTTAAATCTTTCATATTTTAATCCAAATTTATCTGTTCAATAAAAATTCTGGACCTGTATTTTAATAAAAAACCTAAATAAAAACATTTTTGCCACCAAATAAATAATCTTGTTTTCAGAAGTTATTGAAAATAGTCCTATAAAATTTTCAATTTAATAAAATTAAGTAGTCAAATACAAACAAACTATATTCATTTTCCGACAACAATAAATTGAACTATTTCAATAAATAAACTTGAAAATATATAGATGTATTAAATAACCTTCTGTGTGTTCATTTTAGGAAAAACATTATAGAAAAAAAAAAAATCCATATACACCTCATTTTAAATTCATGGTTACTGATTAAAATTAGCACTCTAATACTCAGTTCTGTGACAGATAATTACATCTCTTACTACCATACCAATACGGTTGCTCTAGCTAATTAACAATTAATAGTTAACATTATTTTCAGAGCAGAAAAATCAAACTTAACATTTAACCATCAGTTTATTCATTTGGATTATTTCTTGTCCAGAAATGTATACAATAAAATCCCGATACGAATTCTTGGTAAATATAAATTTACTCCTGCAAAATATTTTAATAATACATGTACAAAACTACATTGCAATTCACACATATCAAATATACAATCAATTACCCCTATTCATCTTATATTTTTAGAGTATCAATAGGTTAGGTATCAGTACAAACAAATGGATGAAACTTGTACTACTATACTCCTGAATGTGTAATGTGTGAAAAATACATTTTACTTGTTTCCCTCTCTTTAAAGCTTTTCAAGAATAAAATAATTCCAAAGTAAGTAAATTTTAATATATACAAAATTATTTTTTTTAAGTTTTCCATCTTAAACTGAAAGTTGTAACATTCTCATATGATACCAAATAGAAAGAATGTTACTTCTAAGTTTCATAAACATAATAAGAAAATTCATACACACACACACTGTTGTTTTATTATTTTGCATAATAATCTTTACAAACTATTAGGAAATGTACCATTTCATATCATTACAGGCAGCATTCAGTAATTTTAGTATCAGTTCTGGATAATTTAAATACAAGACACTGGTTGCACAAGAATCCAATAAGTCAATTTCTAAGTGTGCAACTCTTCGAAACCCATTATTTGTAAATAAATACACTTGTAAAACTGTTTAAGGTGACATATGAAAATGACACAATTCGATCTTTCAAGGATGTTCTTACACGCCCACCCTCGAGAAAAATAAAAGTTTAAATTCCTGCAAAGTGCTGGCCTCCACCACTGAAACTAACCCTATAACTTAATCACCTTAGAAATATAAAACTGTCTTAACTGGAGCTTAGCCTTTCCTTTCCTAATCTTGTTTTATTGACTGGTGAACAGTTTAATGTTAAAGACAGACCCTCTGTGTGTGTGCATATATTTCACACCTCAATGTCTATGGTTGCTACAACACTGAACACAAATACGTACAATCAAGTAAAACATTTCTGAGCAAGCTGCACTCATAGTTTAACAAGAAAAATTAAAAACAACATATGAAGATCAATATTAAAATTAAACATAAAATAAATGTTACTGTATTAACATGACATTAGAATATCCAAAATGTTTAAAATGTGCTTGTGTTTTTAAGTGGGTAACTTGTGAAGCTAAGAACACCTGTTCTTTTAATCAAGTATATCAGATCTGATAAAAATCATAATATTACTATAATTATTAAGTGAAGAAAGACAATTTTCTGTAGAAGTTAGAACCATATCTAAATACCTAGCCACAAAAGTTCTGGATAATATACTGATAAATAAATGGGAAAGGTTTGGTCATTAGTATAACTTAGACACTAACTGTTACACAGAAAAACGTTAATGACTAGAATAATACGAAGCTTAAAATGCTATATCTCATATCAGTTTAAATTAAATTAACTTACAAAATATAAATATATATAAATGCAAAAGCAGGAGGTTTAACTGAGCTTCTATTTTATAAGCTATATTATTACAATCTTTCAATTCAAAATTATACGATTCATCTTTTACTTATATAAAGTTTATGTTAATAATTAGTCTGAACTGGTTAAAAGCCACTGAATTACCATATTAAATTTTTTTCCTCCAAAATCTTGTGTAAAAGGTACTGACTCACTACATATATGTGACAGTTAGAGGTTTTTAACAAAATTTAATTTGTAATAATTCTGCAACACTCTAATTAGCTACCTTTAACAGATTCTTGAACAGTTAGCTACACATAATCACCAAATTCTAAATATTGGGCCTAAATTTAGGTGATTTTTGGCAAGTTACAAGTATTTTTTTCACCAATTTAAAACTTTTTTGTTTTGTTAATGTTGTAAAAAGTTACTTTTTAGTTCTATTCAAACGTTAATATTAAATTTATTTTTATCTGATAACTAAAGTACAAATTCATATCCTTTAAAGATTAATTTTTAAATGAGGAGAAAAAATCGTTACTTACACAGAAAAATATTAATTTTCAGTTATTCTTAAGCCTATTTATACTAATTCTAATTCATTTTTATGCAAGCATTAAGTATTGAAGTAAAAATAAGCAATGACAAAATAAATTTTAATTTCCTTTTTCTTCCCATAAAATCAGATTTTAAACTAAAACCTGAAACTGAAAAGTGAAATAGTAAAACTAAAAGGGAAAAGATATACCAGCAACAGACTAACATTAATAAAACGACAATAACAATTTTAATTATTAAAATGAACCTTAACGAAATACTTAGCTGTTGCTCATACATAGTCATAATCTTATATATAGAATGAGGCCTGAAACTTCGAAGAACCTGCCATGGATAGTTAATTTGCTTTACCAAAGTCGAATGTCACTATGTCAGGCCACTTATCAAACGAAAACATTTACAAGTTACATATTTGTACAATACTTTTGTTTTACATACGTACCTTTTTGAATTATGATAATGTCAAATGAAATCTGATTAAAAAAGGTTAATTTATAAATCTTCAAAACTTTTATTTTAACTTACCAGTGCAACCAGGCCTACATATACGTTTCAACAGGTGTCTGCACTTTCGTACAAATGCCGCGTTTACTTTTCTATATAGTTCGTGAAGCAGACGATACCTTTAGTCACAGTACTGCGCATGCCCTCGAGTCAGTTATCATCCAGGGTCTTGTTGATGAACTATTTTGTTTCGTCACATATTGGTCCAGGATTTGCATTGAATGATTTAAATTACACATTAAGATAAAATTGTTTCCCACAGGTTTGATACATGCTAAGATACGGTATCACTCAAAACAATTTACAATAATTAAACGCCACGAATAGCCAATTTTGCAGGAAACTTTAAAGTTGAAAGTGCCCCGGAGATTTCCTGAATGTCCTAAAGATAATTAGGCCGAAATCACATATTTTTGTAACAAATGTTGAAAAAAGGATGTCACAACGAAGAGATTACTTTTATTTTCTTGTTCACCAGTTAATAAAAATATCCCAAAAACTGTTAAAGAAAATATTACAAAGAGAAGGAAAATCACTGACCAATTTTCCGGTGTCAAAATGTTTAATTATATTTATCTTAATTTTCCCTATTTAACAATTGAGTTTGATTTGCTTTTATTTTGTCGTCTAGCGACGTTGTATCGGTGTTCATACTGCATCACCTAAAAGTCTGGTTTCATTATTTAATTGTATTGTTTTAACAGTAACCAAAATTTAATCTTCTGATTAAAATTTGGACGAAAAACGGCTTGCTTGTGTAGTTTTGCTAATGGTTAAAAAAAGGAAGTTATTTTTTATTGGAGCCCGTGATCGTAAACACAGTGAAACTGCGTGCGGGGTTTTTCGAATCAAAAGTTTTATAAAATAAAAAGTTTATAGGAAAATCTTACAAGAATATTGGAAGACGAAAATTAGTAATACAAATCTACAACATAGGTAAGCATTTAACTGTTTCTTAAAAAAATATGTAACGAGATCTCGAATTTAAGGCTGCGAATGCATACAAACACCACGTTGAAACAGGCTTGTACGCAAAATGTTTGAAAGGAGAGGGGTTCTAATTATGAGATCAAAAGCCAACACATATTGGGCGAAGCACAATCAGTGCAAAGCATCCTAATTCTACGGGGGTCTGGGGGCATGCTACCATTTCAAGCCAAAAATGGTCACGCTTCATTATATGATTGTACACGAAGTATAAAACAATAAATACCACAAGCAGCTACGTTATAACTACGCAAGCATAATGTTTTACATCACAAAAGTAGGGTGTTCGGCCGAATCCCCTCGAACCCCCTCCCCGAAAAAATGTACGCTAATCCTGTAGAAGCTACATAATCTGTAGAAAGTGGTACGCACGTTATTTTATCCCGTAGCGTTTGTTTTTTTTTTTCAATAAAATAAAACAAACCATATAACAGGTGCTTCGAATCAAATTCATTTGAAGTATACATGTATAAACAAATAGCTTTAGTCTGTTAAAACATACCCAGTTGCCCCAGTGTAATTGAAGACATGAAGGATTTATCCTGGCCAGTTTTTACAGTATAGTTTGTCTGGTAAGTATGGTGTTGAACTTAGAAACGTGACCCCGCCCATTCAACAGGTTCTAGTATGTTATGACTGTAACAATATTTTGGTTTCGCTGTCAATTGCATGTAGATACGGCGGTTCGTGGAATAAGTATTTATTAGTTGTCCCTAACAGTCTTTCCAGTGGCGACACCCCAACGAAGTACAAACGAATCCACCACTAATCGTTAGGCATCTTGGCAGTTAAGTCATACTTTTCTTTCTCAGTGCAAGCACACATTGAGACAAGCTTTCATACAAAACACTTGTGGGTGGCGGAGCATTTCGTGTCCATTCACAAGTAGTGAATATATAATTAAAATTAAGAGAATATTTTCTCTGTTTAATTTGTTAAACATTTATTATTGCCTTTAGTTGCATGTGGTTTTAAAGATTGTTAAAATTATTGTGTTTCTTAACTCAAACTAACACTGAATGACAACAGATGTATAGTGTATAAAGCAATACAAAAAATTCCACCATTCTCAGTGTAATTGTTGTTTTTTTGGTAAAGAAAGGCTACTTGGTTTTATTTTTCTTCTTGAATGTTTACGTTTGGATTTGAAGAAACCGACGAAAATTCAATAATACGAACCAAATAATGAAACTTTCTTATAAGATCCAATAACTTTTTACTGTTTGTTGTTAAACGCAAAGCTACGCAATAAACTATTTGTGCTGTGTCAACAGCAGATATCGAAACCCGATTTCTAGCCGTAGCATAGAATGCCTCCGAGTGTTTCAAGTACAAACTTTTAACTCTTAGCTCCATCTCTTGACTCATTTGAGTTCTAATTACAGTTTTGTACTCAGGAGGCCAAACCCTTTCGATTGATGTATTTGACCACGCCCAAGGTCTCATGGATTAATTTACTCTAATCCTGCCTAAAAAAATTCCAATTTTAGGGTAGGCTGGTAGAAATCCTGATGAGTAATAAAAATCGAATCGGTTATACGTGCGCCCCACGTTTGGTATTGCTAGTGCACAAAAATATAGGTAATAAAATAGGAAAAAAAGTCTCAGACTAATTTACGTTAATCCTGTCTAAAAAAATTCAAAGTGCCTCGGCTATTTGGGATTCCCTCTTGTTTGGGTTATAAACCTTCAGATTTGCTGCTTAGCCATCGGGGATCAACTTTCTAATGATATATTATTAATTCAGTCCTTAAGCATTTGACAGATTGGCAATAAAAAAATATAAAAAGGAGAGCGAATACTGTAATGACAAACGCAATTTTCTTCATTATCGTACTTGTACTTCAATATAGTAACGTTGTAATTATTTATTACCACTACCAGAGCCATGTTTGTTTGTCATATTAATTATACAAGTGATACACGTGTTTCATAAACGTTAATTATAAAATAAAAATGAAAGTTAAGATAGGTAGTAGTCCAATAACTAAGTTTAAACATACAAGTAAAAAGGAAAAGAACAAACTTTCACTAATCAATAAGAGTCTCAATAAATTCAATTAATGTACAATGCGGGATAAAAATAAAATCATAACTAGAACGTACGCGAGACGAGTTCCATTTCAGAACAATATCCTAATAAAGATCTGTGTATTGTTAAGCCTAAATATTCCTTTCAACTATTACATCGAAATCACATACAGAATGTGTAAAGAAATATAAAACATTAATTAAACTTACATAAAAACAAAACAAAAAACGGTAATTGAAAACCTAGATGTATATAAAACCCAACACCAAGTTACTGCGGGCATAAGTTTAAGTTTAGGTAATTAAATATTCATATTATTAGAGTTCAAAGAATACCTACAATTTTAAGCATATTGGAAAAGACGAAGAAGTATCATTAACGCCAAGCTTCAAATGCCTAATCAATAAAGTCTCTTTGATTCGCAACGTTTTTTCGTTCTCTGCTATGCAGATATATCTGAAGTCTTTATAGCAATGTATCCCGTTATACATATTTACTGAAGTATATGTAAATACTGGAATGATTGCCTTGCTTGGTTTAAGACGTTCTTTGATTCGAACCGCTAGGTGGCGATTCGTGTAACCAACATAAACCTGTTTACAATAGGCACATGTACATTTTTAAACAACGTACAACACCATAATGTTGGAATTAAATTTATCTTGAAAAACTTTTAATGCGCAATTGAAGTTTCAAGATGACTCGTAGAAATTTGTTTTTAAACTTAAAAAACCAAAAATGGCAAAACAATAGTTAAATATATTTTATGTATATCAAACATTAATACTTGGGTGGTATTCACTTTCTGTTCGCTTTATGTGGGGTTAATTAATGTGTTGTATTTGTTTACTCATTCCATATATGATTTTGTATTTGTTAAAAAATAATATTTAGGCTTAACAATACGCAGATTTTATTAGGCTGAACTACTATTCTAAAACGGAACTCGTTCTCACATGTACTAAGTTACGATTTTATCACGATTTGTTTGTTAAACTTACCTACCTGATGTGATTCTTATAATTCGTGGAAGTTAGTACTCTTGCTTTTTAATTTTAATCTGAACTTTAATTATTAAATTCATAATTAGATTAAGGCTTCTGAAATATGTCTTTATTGCTTGCATGATTAATTACAGATAATTCCCTGGAACTTTAAAACATATAAGAATTTTAGAAAATTTTATCACCAGAGCTTAAGAATCATCCACGGCTTTAAAGTATATACATGAGTATAATTAAATACGAAACAAAAAATCCCGTGAAACATTCAGATAGCATGCATACCGAATCGTTATTGTTCATTTGCACATACGAAGACATCGATGAAAAGGCGTTTACGCTGAACCGTTGAAAATTGCTTTTCATGTTTCTTTAATCGACCACAGCCACTGGCCAAACAAACAAACATTATATATACCAGTTTAACTTAAGAGAAAATCCGTAGTATCATATCGTATGTATAGCCACCCAGTGGCACAGCGGAATGTCTGCGAACTTACAACGCTAGAATCCGGGTTTCGATACACGTGGTGGGCAGAGCACAGATAGCCCATTGTGTAGCTTTGTGCTTAATTACAAACAAACAATATATATCGGTGAAAGTAATACAAACATGCGAGCAAATAGATAACCCAGACTATTTTTTTATTATTTTATTTTAGTTATTTAATTTTGCTAAGAATGTAAGCTTTCCAAATACCATCCATCATTACCTCAAATAATGTGTGCAGATAGATTTAATGAGATTACATGATTTTTTTTGTTTAACTTTAAACTTTCATTTTATTTTGATTGGATTTAAGATGTTATGGTATTCTATTTATTAAGCTTAGCGGTAAGTTTGAGGATTTGTAACGGTAAAAAGTGGAGATCAATCAACCCGCGAGGGGGGCACAACGCAGATACCTCATTGAGTAGCTTTAGTCTTAAGAAGAGTACTAAGCTAACTTATACCCCAAATTAAGCACCTTAGAGCATGTTTAGCTATATATATACATAATAAATGCTGATTAAAAAGCTACTTAAATCGAAACTGAAAGAAAAGCACACACACATCTAACTAATTGTCAAAACATTAAACAACAAAACAAAAATAGGAAGAATATTTAAAGGTTAGGCTGGCAGGTAAATACCTGTCAACACTGAGAGGTGCCAAATCGGGAGACGTTTTTGTGGAGGCACTACAACAGCTTGTAGCGTCCCCTGAAAATCTAGAAAAAAAATGTGCTCTTTTATGCATTCTGAGGAACTTCAAACATTTATTTACATTTATAAGATTGAAATGACGTTTTCTTTATTTTTCATTTACAGTGGGCTTATATACTAAAAGGTGCTCTTTTATGCATTCTGAGGAACTTCAGACATTTATTTACATTTATAAGATTGAAATGACGTTTTCTTTATTTTTCATTTACAGTGGGTTTATATACTAAGATAATCACAGTTATCTGCTAATATTGTTAAACACTTTTATTGTAAGAATTGAAAAATACAAAAGTACACATATCCTGATTAGTTTTCTTTGTTATATTCGTATGTTGCGCTTTTGGCATTTTTGAATACCTGCTGTGGTTATGATGGCATACAGAGTAACTTACCGAAAGTATACAGGCTGTTCTCCGAACATGCTCGTATTCGGGTGGACAATTTTGTTTGTTTGTAATTAAGCACAAAGCTATAAAATGGGCTATCTGTGCTCTGCCCACCACGGGTATCGAAACCCAGACATACTGCTGTGCCACTGGGGAACCGGTTGGGAAATACTGCGCCCTGTTGGCGTGGTGTATGGTTCTAATCACACGAACACACATCCCATAGTATTCACAGGAATATGTGTAGTAGTTAAGGTCCGCATTTGTCGATGCACATCAACAATTTGGAAAGACCTCTTGACGACAGATGAAGTGTTAAAAAGATCATCTAGAGCTAGGACAGGTAGAGCTAGTAGATGTAATGCCTAATACATCAACAGTTTGCACAACTGAAGATGATGCCGAAGAGTTCGAAAACACAATTGAAAGGGTGTTGCAACTTTTGCTTTCTGTGTCACTGAATGAACTTTCTGCTGCGAAACGTCGTCTGATATTTTGAAAGAATCACTCACCCGATCTAGCTGAGTGGTGAAAACTCTGTAAACCATGCTGCGTGGTAATCCGCAGATTCTCCCTTAAATACTTAAAAAATATGTATATGCCTAAAATGAAAAACAGTTGAATTCCATGGCTCCTAGATGGAAGCACTGATGAGACACAACTTTGGAAGTAACCCGAAAAGGTTACTGAAGAATTTATGTGATAGACTGTGTCAGAATTTATAGTTATAGTATGGTCGCTAATTGTCAATTAAAAGGTTTTTACTTATACTTCTTAATAGTTTAATATACACCGTGTTGTTGTTTTGCTTAGGATTATTTACAGTAGGTGTCTGTGACTTATTGGCGATAAATTCAACAATAAATAAACAGCACACACTTTACTTGTTTTGAAATAATATATATATATATATATTCGGAACAAGTTAAACGTATGGACAAAAAAATTGTTCACACTATAGATATTATAGGCACATCATAAACACTATATATATAGTTCTCTTCTTGTTGTCAAAAGTCCACTTAGGTCTATTCAATTACTTTAGAATTTCAGATGACAAGCGGAACTATCTTCTCTATTATTATCGCACTAATATACTGTGTGTGATTCACTTACAATTGTGGCGCGAATTACCGTAATCGTTTGGTCTTCTTTCTTCTAAATATACTCTGTTCCTTTTGTCAAGGTGCACTCAGTCTTATTCAATTACTTTAGAACCACGCTTTGACGGAATAAATTATTTTTCTTATATCCTTTTCTACTGTTAGTTTTACTTTTAACATATTAAACGTTAGGCCTATCACGTCTACGGTAGTTTACTTCACGCCATACTTTTCCATGGCCATAACTTTACTCTCTTCTGCTATTGTCTGGTGTTTTCGCTCGTCTTACATAATATGAATGTATCACTTAATCGTCTGGCCTTCTACAAATCTCTATATTCTCGATGTCAATGTATTGCACGCGACGTTCGATAGTCTCAACATCAATGAATTATAAACATAGCTTCCTACAATCGTCTGCTTTTAACTCTTATTATAACCAAAACTAAACAATAATAAAATATTTACTCACAAAATAAATTAGTCAATAATATTTAAACTAAACAGTCTTTTATATCATGGCACACTCCATAACCCAACAAATCAAGACCACATAGTTAATTATTTCACTCCCTTCGTGAACACTTTTCACTTTACTTCGCGTATCAGGCATAACACATTTTTTATCTTTGGAATCATTGATTTTCATTTGTAAAAACTGGGTTAATGAATTACGAAACGTACAATAAAGTAATTAATATCTTTTGATCAAGCTCATCTCTTCAACGACCTGAAGCTAGGATTAGAGCAATAACTTATTACTTCATGCTTGAGAATATCAGCAGTTACTGACAATAAGCTTTAGCTTACTTGTTTCACTATCTATATCATAATGTTCATAGTTGAAATAATTTGAAAGTTGAGTTGACTAGTACTGACAACACACGAGTTTAGAACTAGTTTGAAAACAGGTGTCTGTATGAACCCAGTATCAATATTTTTATATTGATTATAGCCGTTACCACGTAACATTCTTTGAAGTAACAACTATAAAGAAACTTGCTATACAAATGATAACATAACATTCAGACAATATCTTTGTTGTTTTCTTTCAGTAAAGAATTATATTGTTACGACAGTGGAAGTCAGGTAACACTAGTAACAAGTCGTGAGATTCTAGAAGGATTGGAGAATATCACGAATAATCCAGTATTTGCTAGGCGCCCTCTATTCCTGTATATAAGTGCGCCAGATAACGTGAGACAATTAATCGGAATTAGAATTGCAGACAGACAGAGACAGACAATTGAGTCAAGCGCTGTAGTGACCTTAAGTAAAGTGCGTGAATCATTGTGAATT
>NW_013670389.1:65092-67471 GCF_000517525.1 Limulus polyphemus
CAGACAACGGCAAGCCCATTCCAGACCCCGCAGCTAAACCCTAATGCAGACATCCTAAGTCCTGTTAGAAGTCATATCCCAGATATGAATGTCAGCAATAGGGTGATCTAGTATGAAGGAAGCCACAGTATTTCGATGGGAAGGCACCATGGGAAGCATATAGAGCACAATTTGAGCTCCTGGCTGAGATGAATGGATGGACAGAGGAGCAGAAAGCAGTATATCTGGCAACGAGCTTGAAGGGACAACAACTAGAAATACTTGGACAGTTGTCAGCAGATGACTATAGAGCACTGGTAGCTGCTCTAGAACTCGGGTATGGAACCAAAAATCAATCTGAAGTCTACAGAGCTAGATTTAGGACTAAAGTTCGTGCTAAACGGGAGAGTCTGCAAGAGCTGGCACAAGACTTGGAAAGTATGGCCCACAAGGCCTACCCAACTGCACCATCCGATCTCCCCAAGTTGTTGCCGAGGGATCAGTTTGTAGATGCCTTGGACAGTCCACAACTGAAGATACAAGTAAAGCAAGCACACCCCTCTACCATGCAGGATGCAATGGTCAAAGCTCTTGAATTCGAATCCTATGTTAAGTCCAGCACAGAGGTACCAAGGTTGGTATAGTCATCAGGATTCAAGGCCAAAAAAGGGCAGCTTTCAGAGAGGTTTGAGGGCACAAGAGAGCTCAATGCTGGCAACATCAACACAGGAAAGATGCCAGAGCAGGAAAGGTTGCTACCCAGAAAGGTTGTCGGAACTGTGAAGAGAAAGGACATATGAGGAGCCAGTGTAAGAAGAATGCCACCAAAAAGTCAGCTTCGGGAAACCAGTAGTGGTTGGTGCTGAGGGACGCCCACAACCCCCATCGTGAAATTCCCAACAGCTAAGTGTAAAATGGCAAGCACACATAGTGTCTACGTGACAGGAAAGCTGGATGGCCAAAAGTGCAACTTTGTCATAGATTCTGCATCTCAGCAAACCCTTGTGAGTATCAAGGTGTTAGATCACAAAGGAGTACCAGAAGCCATACAGAAGCTTTGTGGTGTGACAGGTCATTTTGCAAGGTAATGGGGACCAGTATGGGTACCCATTGAGCTCCTGGGCATGAAGAACAGACAGAAAGTATACTTGGCTGACATTGAAGACCAATGCATATTAGGATTGGACTATTTACTACCGAAGAAGTGTGTAGTTAACTTCGATAAAATGACGATAGGAAACAAAAAAGGCCAAATTCCAGTAAGTGTTGCTGCATCTGTTGATTTGCATGTCACAGCATTTAAATCAACTACAATACCTTCTATGTCAGAGAAGATAATTTGGGGTAGGATAAAACAACATCCCCAAGAAAGCCCAATGCTTGTTGAAGTAGTGGAAGACTAATCAAGGCCAGTGGATGTGAAGATTGGAAGATCACTTGTGGCAGGTCATCAAGTAGTACCCATAACAGTGGCCAATTTCTCTAAATGTGAGCAGACACTTAAGGAAGGGGTATTGTTGGGTGTGTGCCAGGAGGTAGAACCAGTCAATGTTAAAACAAGAAATACAACTATAAACAAAGGACATACACTTCCAGAACATTTAACTGACCTCTATAAGAAGAGCATAGTCCATTTGGCATCATCACAGGCTCTTTAGGATAGAGAACTTTTGGCGAATTATGCAGACATCTTTTTGAAAGGAGATCATGACCCGTTGTAGAGCACAGAATAAACACAGGCAATCACCGTACAATAAAGATCCCTACAAGGAGAATAGCTCCGGCAAAGCGACAAGAGATGGAAAATGTCATGGATGGTCTAATTAAGGAAGGGATAGTCCAGAAATCAGATAGTCCCTGGTCAGCTCCCGTCGTGTTAGTCCAGAAGAAGGATGGGACCCAACGTTGCTGTGTGGACTTCAGGGCTCTTAACAGTATAACCGAAAAAGACTCGTACCCACTGCCAAGAAATGATGATACTCTTGATGCCCTAAGTGGAGCCAGATGATTTCAACTCTGAACTTAAAGTCGGGTTTCCATCAAGTGAAATGGCTGAGGCAGATGAACCTAAGACTGCCTTTAGTTATGGCCAAGGTCTCTAGCAATACCATGTGATGCCATTCGGGTTTAGCAATGCTCCAGCAATATTTGAGATGCTGATGGAAAAAGAACTGGAAGGCCTACAATGGAGGATAGCCCTAGTGTACCTGGATGATGTCATTGTATTTGCAACAACTTTTGATGAAGAAATGTCCCAGCTAGAGGAAGTATTGAAGCATTTAAAAGCAGCAGACCTTAAACTCCATTCCAAGAAATGCCACTTGTTCCAGAAAGAGGTGATTTACTTAGGTCACATTGTAAGTGAGCATGGTGTGCCAATTGATCATGACAAAGTGAAAG
>NW_013670389.1:68191-72731 GCF_000517525.1 Limulus polyphemus
CCTCTATCAACTCTGTTGTATCGAGTGATGCTGAGTAACTGATGCACTTGAAATGAAACTATTTGTCACATTGAACATAAGTAATACTGTCGTTTTCCTCTTGGCAAATGCAAAACCTTTCGTTTTAAGGTGATGTCGACATGGACCTCGTCGATGTCCTGCTCTTTATTAAACGAAGTGGTGTTCAGATCATTTGGCACGCCCTATTTCGAGGCGGAGCCGCTGTATTCATATTTCTGCCTTTCTTTAAAGTCTGGTCACTCCTTAACCACTTCATGTTGGTTGTACTTTGTATACAAGTGATAGCTCAGATTACGTATGATTTTCGCTTTGTGCACTCAGGACACAACAGGTGGACAGCGATTTCATACCAGAGACATCCGAGTCAACGATGGGAAGTGTTGTTTTGTGGACTGATGGTTTGATGTAACCATTGCAATAAAAATATTAAATGTTTGTTTTTAATTATGCACAAAGCTACACAAGGGCTATCTGTGCTCTACCCACCACGGGGAAATATTAAATAACCAATTCATTCGACTTCTAGACATATGGTATTGATAATAACATTGTTAAAGCATGCCAGTTGTATTAATTTTATATTGTTTAAAAGTAGAAGGGAAAATGTACTGCAGATTTCTCATTATTTTAGTACAATGTGAAAGACACTTCCTTCATAGCCAGGATATATTTAAAAAAATTCGAAACAAATTATAAAATTTCAGGATTTATGACACGACCTGTATTTTGTTTACGAGAGCAGATTCTATTGACTTAAAAATGACATGATCAGTTTGAACAGGCCAGACGACAAAATCGCTATTTGTTGGTTGTAACAACAAAACTCGGCCTGTCTGCTACTACACCACACTTTCATTATGTCTAACCTGATATTGGATCAAACCATCCTTTTGACAGCAATATAATCACAACTGCAAGAAACGCATTTGGAAACTAACAAAGGTGTTTCCTTCTGTAAAACACACTAATAAAAAATGTATTTGTCTTCAATTAACTTATCGTTAAAGCCTACGCTCGCTCATCGCAACTTGTTGAAGCATAAGAACTACGAGTCATGTGATCATTCAATGTGATAAATTGTAGATGTAGCAACAAATTCCATCGATAGTAGAAATGTCCAAATAATTTTGATAATTGTTGTTGCTGTTGTTTTTAATTAAGCACAAAACTACACAATGGGCTATCTGTGCTCTGCCCACCACGGGTATCGAAACCCGGACTCTAGCGTTGTAAGTCTGCAGACATACCGCTGTGCCACTGGGGGGGGGGGCAAATTTTGATAAAGAATAGATTTATGAGAAACCTTTGTTAGAAGTCTTATGAAAGTCAGTAGACAAACTTCACAATTTAAGGTAATGACCGAAGTTAAGTGAGATAGATGAATGTCTTCTTCTTTATGAGCAAGGTAGTTTTGGTGACTCGCGCTATTTAATAAGATACAAATTTTAATGCCATACATCTTCAGTCCGTTTTTCAATATTCATACCGACAACTTGCGTAATGTCTAAGGCTCGATTCAGATAAACTACTCCACTGAAGAATCACGTGGGTCTAACTAAAGAGACGTATTGTTTACCTCGATGCAATCCTAGAGGATCACGTCAGACAAACGACGGCTGGTTTTAAATGTTTGATATAAAAGAGAAAGTCACGTAGCCATTGTATGTGATAGGTGCGAACACAATTGTCACAACACGTTGAGTTCAATTTGCACCCATGCCACTTCAAACAAGGGTGGTTCTTCTTTTGAGATTACACAACAAGAGAAATGCACAGTCGCTAAATTAACTCATTGTACCTTATTGATAATCTATTTGGTTGTGAAAGAAAATTTGTGACTATTATCGAGTTATCGAAGAAGACCGTGTGAAAAAAGAAGTTTTCCTACTGTTTGATTGTTATGGGTGAAGTTGAATCCTGGCTCTCTTGTCGTCCAGAGGGTGTCGCTATCAAGCCAAATTTCATGTGAGAAATTAGTAATGAAACTAAAGAAGTCTTGAAATTTTGGAGGACTTTCTATACAGTTAAATACCCAACCGCACATTGTCTAGAACAAAGTTTTCAGAAAATGTCATCTTCATTTCCTTTAGGAAAGGGTAGGGAACTTTGAGAATGTTCTAGACCATTGCAAGGTGTTGATACCAAGCCAATTTTTCTGCTAGAAATTAGTAACTAGACTAAGGAAAAGTTATGAAAGTTTGAAGGACTTTCTATGCGACTAAGTACCCAGCTGCACATTTTGAAAGAGGGAAAATTTTGTAAAGGACAATATTCCTACAACTTGTTTGTTAGGGAGTTGGGGTTATTTTGTGGGTAAGGGATCACTATAATGTTTAAATGATGGTGTAGAAGAGGCACCAAAATATTGTTGATGAAATATTAAAAGAGATTGTATTACGTAAAATTAAGTTATAGACTTAGCCGTACATTCAACTCAAGGAAACTTTTTTAGAAAACGGTGCTTTTTTCTCTTCTGTAGAGCCTCAGAGAGAGGCATAAGAATGGTCAAACGTGTCTCTTTTTTTTTCAACGTGTGGTTCATTTTACTGTGGTATATTCTTGTGGATCCGATGGTTCCATGTTTTACCTAGCCTAATCTTGAGAGGTTACAATTTCTCTATCGTTAACGTAGTATAAAAAGTTTTAAACCAGAACTGTATATTTTAAAGTATTGATAAAAAACATTTTCCTGTGATATCTTAGAAGTTCGTACTAGTAACGTATCATATGATATTTTTAGCTTCATTCTAAATTCTATTTTTAGAGATTAAAGATTAGAGATTAGCCGTGGAGGCATTATAATGTGACGGTCAATTTCACCATTCGTTCGTAAAATAATAACCCAAGAGTTGGCGGGGGGTAGTGATGGCTAGCTGTAGATTTAAGTTGGAGATCACTTAAATTGAATATCATATTAACAGGATTAAAACCTGGAGTTTTCTATTTTAGACTTGTTCCTATCTGGTTATTCTTATGGATTAAGCACCCCAAATGCACAAAATCATCAATGTACGAAACGCACCCTCGGAGATCTTGATGTTCTAGGCTACACAGATGTTATCGGTTGTGCTATGTTTAAGTTCTTCCTCTAGAAGTGGGTGTTGGCAGGTGGCATATGCAGATAAGTTCCGGAGTTTGTCAGTAGTTTTATTCCCAACTTAATCTGGTTATATCATTGTTAAACATAATTTTTAATTTCTGTTATAATTATTGTATTTTACACGAAGAAAGTACCCTTTCTACATAAACACATGTTAAATAATGGCTGATTTTATAACGAAGATTACCCGCAATTTCCTAAACAACAAATTCCAATCACCAGCCAATGTGCACACCGTCCCCAAATTTCCCCTCATTATCCCCTTTCCTTTTATGGGTTCACAATTTCTACAGATTAAAAAAAAAACAACTTTCTTCTCTAATTAAAAACTTCTACCCTTAAATTCAGCTCAGAATGATATACAGACCTGGCCTCCACATTAAACACTTATTTCAATACAAAAATCAACTACCTAAAATTCTACTGTAAAGTCACGAACATTGGCAAAACAAAATGCCACTTATAAACTAGCGTCTGTCAACAGTACATTTAGTAGTATCTAACATAACTGACCGCTCACTACTTAAGCCCAGCCACTCATCCATTCGTTCACATTCTTAAACCACAGGTCACAATATTTCATTTAACGATTTCTCTATCATTATAACAGGAACTTCAGACCTTGACCTCTACATTCAAGAAAGTCTACTCATAGCTAAAGACCGCCGACCCTTAATAACTCACAAAGCTCTTTAGATCTAAAATTGTTCTAAATTTTCACACTTACACTCAACTGTTGTGTAATATACTCGTATATAATCATTGTTTTATCGGTCCGTTTAATAATTCTTAATAACTAAGTAAATTGGTGACTACAATATTATAGTTTTAGTTAATAATCATCTTTGTAACACGATTTTCAGATTTCGCTGAAGATGGAATGAATGTATTCCGAAACGTTTGAACCTTGTACATAAAATGTTTTGTGTTTTATCAACGTCTTCATCTTCTATACTATTATTCTGCTTGTTTGTATGTACAACCGTGACGCTTTCTGACCGAGAACCTGCTGCATAAGCATGCGTAGTTAGAATGTTCCCCATGAAAAAACGCGCATGCGCATTATTCACTCGACGACAAACAGTCTGCCTGCGGCAAAGAGCTGCAAAGCTCGGTAATCAAATCGCTACAATTGCTGTATGAAACAACAAATAACAACAAAAGGGGAATGTAAATATACTTTACTAACCATTTTGTACAACAGAATATTAAAAACTTATCAAAGTTTTAAGAAAGGTTTGACGTTAGGTCGTAGAAAAACATTATAAGTTTATTTATCGATTGTATTAAGTACACTAAAGTTTAGTCTCAACTAAACTAAAGTAAAAAAAAAATACGTACACAGGTTACAGTGTTTCTCTCTTTATGGAACTTAGGCCTAACATAAGTTAAAGTTATATAAAGTACGGCCTACATATA
>NW_013670389.1:73731-77263 GCF_000517525.1 Limulus polyphemus
CCCCTATGCATTACTTAGCAGTTATTATAAATAAAAGCCATTTGCCATTTATTTACCAACTTTCCAAACAATCTAAATCCTTCTGTAAACCAGCAGCAGCATCCTCATCACCAACAATGCCCAAGACCTTAAGCAACTTATGGAAATTTCCTTCATATATGTCACTGATATAAATCAAGAGAAGCAAAGGCCCTACGTTGCTATAGGAAGCAATTTTTGAGTGGTCAAGACATTGCCACAGCTAAACAACGTGACACATAATATATGCAAAGCATGCCATTTCTAGGGGTGTCTGGAGACGTGACCCCTAGAAAAGTTTTTAAAATTTAATGCAGTGAGATTGAATCTTGGGCTATTTTAACTACAAATACTGCATACACACTACATAATGTATTGAATTAAAAGCAAGTTTTAATATATAAATTGTAGCTATACATGCCTTGAAAAAAGTGGTCAGACCATGGCCTTGCTGCTTCCTATGGCCCTTTTCTAACACTTATATCTGTGGTACCCCACCTGTGACATCAATACAGATAACTAAAGCACAATTGATATCAACCATCTGCTTTCTTACATCCAGCCAGTTTTCTATCCAATGATAGAGTAGTATGTAAAGTAAATAGGAGCAAAAGAATACATTCATGCTATCCAAGAGTAGGGGTACAGGATATAACTGATAGAATCAGAGAGATAGTTAAGGATGCTAGTAGCAATGCAGTTTTTGTGGTACATGCTGGGGCTAATGATGTAAGGAAAGATGGATCTGAGGAGTTTATTGATAAGTATAAAACATTGATAAGGGAATTTAAGTAAAGGGGTCATAGCTTGATTTTTGTCAGGGATATTGGCAAGAATGAATAGTGGGGATGAGATATTAAGTAGGTCACTAGGATTGAATGCCAGGCTTAGATCATGAGATGAGAAAATAGGCTGGTTGGATTTACGGGATAATTTTAATGGGAAAGTTAATTTTTTTGGAATGGATGGTTTAAACTTAAACAAGGTAGGGGCTATCATGTTAGCAAGGGCTATTAACACAGCTGTAGTAGTATATTTAAACTAGGGCTAGACAGAGGTGAGGGCTATGATATTAGTAAAATAGGAAATATAATTGATAGGAAAACATGTACAACAGGCATAAAACATGTACGTATTTTAAAATCTATGATTAATTGTTACTATTGTAATGATAGGTGTATTGGAAATAAAATTGAGTTCAAAGCAGTTGTGAAAACTAAGGATTTTGATATTAGGGGGTCACTGAGACTTGGTTAGGTTTGAATAATTTTGATAAGAGAAAGGTTTTTGAAATATCAGGCTACAGATTATTTACTAGAAAAAGTGTATTGAAAAAAAGGGGAGGAGTAGCTTTATATGTGAAGAGTGAATTGTATCCTGTTGACTTAGAACATATTAAAGAAAATAGTACTGAGGTTGAGTCATTTTGGGTTAGTGGATATAAAGGGAAAAGTATTGTAATTGGATTTTTTTATAGATCACCAGGTCAGAATGTAGAAGTTAATAAGAAACTGTATAATGAGATCAGAATGGTAGCTGAAAAAGATGTTGTTATTATGGGAGATTTTAATTTCACGGGTATTGATTGGGAAAATTTTGAGTCTGACAGTGAGGAGGATTGGATTTTGGAAATTGTTCAGGATACTTTTATACACCAACTGGTGATGGAACCTACAAGACATGAAGCTATATTAGATTCATTATTAGCATCCGATGTGAATATGATAGACAGAGTTATGGTTAATGAGCATTTAAGTACAAGCGATCATTGCATTATTAGGTTTAGGATTTTACTACGTGTAGAATTGAAGAAGAAAAGTACCCTGATTCCAAATTTCAGGAAAGCCAATTTTGATGGAATGAGACATGATCTGGCTTCTGTAGATTAGACTAAAGAGTTGGGAGGGGATCTTGAACAGATGTGGGAAGCATTTAGGGAAAAACTGATATGCATGCAGAACATACATATTCCCGACAGAAAAAAAGGGCAATGAAGTAGAATAAGCCAGTATGGTTTAGTAAAGGTTTAAAAGGTCACATTAACGATAAACATAATAAATTTAAACTTACTGTAAATCAAAAAAGCAGGTTAAAAAGGAAGTTAAAAGGGTAAAAACTGTATGTGAAAGAGGGTTGGCTGAGAGAGTTAAATCAAACAATAAGGAATTCTTTAGGTATATGACGGGTAAGCAAAATGTTAGGATGGGGATTGGAACTTTTAAAAATGATATTGGGAAGCTGATCTTGGAATATTATGAGATGGAAAGTATATTAAATTATATGTTCTTTTTAGTTTTTATGAAGGAAGATACAAGTATTATGCCTCAACCAGAGCACTCCCCTTGACCAGACAGCTTTTATCCTAGAGTTTTAAAGGAACTAAAAGATTTTATTTATGAACCACTAGCTAATATTTTTTATAGGTCATTGAGTAGTGGAAGAATATTAGAAGATTGGAAGTTGGCTAATGCTAGCATAATATTTAAAGGAGGTGATAATCATTGTCCAGGCAATTATTGGCCAATTAGTCTTACATCAGTAGTTGGAATGGTTTTGGAGAGTGTGATTAAAGATGCATTACAGAGTCATTTGAGGGAGTTTGATTATAGTGGCAAAGATCCAGCATAGTTTAACTAAGGGAAAGTATTGTTTAACAAATCTTCGGACATTCTTTGATGATGTTACTGCAAGAGTTGATGAAGGAAATACTGTGGATTTGGCTTACATTGATTTTCAGAAAGCATTTGATAAGGTGCCTCACAAAATACTGGTTTCAGAAATTAAATCTGTGGGTGTGGAGTAAATGTTATTAAATTGGATAGAAAATTGGCTGGAGAGTAGAAAGCAGAGAGTAGTAATAAATGGAGTTAGATATGACTAGATCACAGACAAGTAGTGTGCCTCAGGGCTCTGTGTTGGGTCCTTTGCTGTTTGTGATTTATATTAATGATATTGACTCTGGAATGACTAACAAAATATTGAAGTTTGCAGATGATATTAAATTTTTGGAGTGGCTAACTGTATCAAAAATGCTGCAGACTTACAGGGAGATTTGGATCATTTTTTGCATTCGGCCAATACGTGGCAGATGATGTTTAACTGTCCATAATGTGAGGTGATGCATATAGGTCTTCACAATTCAGATTTTTGTTACAATTTAAATGGGAATACATTAAATACTGTGGTTGAAGAAAAAGATTTTGATGCTGTGATTTAAAGTCATTTAAACCATGTATTGTAGCTAGCAAATGGGCTAATAGGATTTTGGGTAGTATCTATAGAAATATTGAAAACAAGACAAGGGATATTATTGCTTCACTGTATAGATCACTTGTAAGGCCTTATTTAGAGTATCGTATGTAGTTTTCGGCTCCCTTCCTCAAGAAGGACATGGAATTGTTGGAGAAGATTCAGAAAGAGCCACTAGGATGATATCTGGGATGGTGGGATTGTCCTGTGAGGAGAGAATAAAATCTCTAAACTTGTTTTTTTCTGGAGAGGAGAAGGGTCAGAT
>NW_013670389.1:77273-79168 GCF_000517525.1 Limulus polyphemus
AAGGGTCAGATGGGATTTGATTGAACTGTTTAAGATTATTAAGGTACCGACAGTATAAATCCATCAAACGTTTTTGTGTTTAGCAGTGAATACAATAGGACAAGGGGACATAACTTCAAATCTTGGCAGTATAGGAGTTGTCTGCAGTTCAGACAGTATTACTTTTCAAACAGGGTAGTTGGCTTTGGAATGAGCTACCTTCAAGGGTGGGGGAGGTAGAAAATTTAACTGAGTTCAAGAAAAGATTGGATGAATACATTAGTAGTAAGGGGTGGTTATATTTGGGAGCTGGAAGGGACATCCTTGATGGGATAATAAACTCTTTTTTGTCCCTTTAAAACTGTATGAAACTTATCCCCAATGCCATTATTTTTTTAAAAAAAGCCTTTTATGTAGAACGTTGTGAATTCAGATACACTAAATCAACACCTTCATCTACATAAGTAGTAACTTCATATAATGTGAAAAGATTAGTAAGGCAAGATTTAGAAACCATGTTGACTATCCAACAACAACTGTGGTAAATCACTTTGTAAAACATCTTTTATCAGGATTTCAAAAACTATTTCCTAATGCTGATTACCTGGACAGTTTTTTCACCTTCTTTGAAAAGAGGAGTGACATTAGCCAACTTCAAATCTTTCGAAATGTGCCTACTATTGAGCCAATAAATAGGCATGTCTTCATGACTAACACTGAGAAATTAGCCACATTCAAATATACAACAGGTAGTCATAACTTGGAGCACAACAGTGGAAAACTCACCACCTACAAACATACAATAGAAAGTCATATCTTGGTGCACAACGTTGGGAAACTCACCACTTCAAAACATACAACAGAAAAACATGTCTTCGTGAATAACACAGGGAAATTGGCCACATCCAAACATACATTAGAAAGTCATATCCTGGTGCACAACGATGGGAAACTCGCCACCTAAAAACAAGTCTTGATTATCAATACTGGGTAATACTCCCACTTTAAAATATTCAACATATAATATCACGTCTAGGAGCAAAACATTGGGAAACACCCCACCTCTAATATTACAATAAATAGGCATGTCTTCATGAATAACACAGGGAAACTAGCCACATCTAAACATACAATAGAAAGTCATATCTTGGTGCACAACAGTGGAAACTCACCACCTACGAACATACAATAGAAAATCATATCTTGGTGCACAACGTTGGGAAACTCACCACTTCAAAACATACAACAGAAAAAACATGTCTTCATGAATAACACAGGGAAACTAGCCACATCCAAACATACAATAGAAAGTCATATCTTGGAGCACAACAGTGGAAACTCACCACTTACAAACATACAATAGAGAGTCATATCCTGGTGCACAACGTTGAGGAAACTCACCACCTCAAATCACACAACAGAAAGCCATCTTTTCATAAATAAATCTGGGAGACTTGAAACCTCTAAAAATACAATAGAAAGTCATGTCTTAGTGCATAATAATGGAAAATTAACCACCTAAAAACATACAATAAAAAGGCATACACCCACTTTAAAATATTCAACATATAAATACATGTCTTGATGCACAAGAAACTCGCTACCTCAAAACTTACAAAAGAAAATCACGTTTTCATGAACAATCCTAGGAAATTCGCCACCTCAAAACCAACAATAGAAAGTCATGTCTTGGTATAAAGCGTTGGGAAACTCACCACCTCCAAACATACAATAGAAAGTCATGTCTTGATATAAAGCGTTGAGAAACTCACCACCTCCAAACATACAATAGAAAGTCATGTCTTGATATAAAGCGTTGGGAAACTCACCACCTCCAAACAAACAATAGAAAGTCATGTCTTGGTATAAAGCGTTGGGAAACTCACCACCTCCAAACATACAATAGAAAGTCATGT
>NW_013670389.1:79852-81893 GCF_000517525.1 Limulus polyphemus
TAAACTTCATCCGTACCTCTACTTATTTACTATTATTGTTACTATTAAACTTCATCCGTACCTCTACTTATTTACTATTATTGTTACTGCTAAACTTCATCCGTACCGATACTTATTTACTATTATTGTTACTGTTAAACTTCATCCGTACCCCTACTTATTTACTGTTATTGTTACTGCTAAACTACATCCATACCGATACTTATTTACTATTATTGTTACTGTTAAACTTCATCCGTACCGCTACTTATTTACTATTATTGTTACTGCTAAACTTCATCCGTACCGCTACTTATTTACTATTATTGTTACTGTTAAACTTCATCCGTACCGATACTTATTTACTATTATTGTTACTGTTAAACTTCATCCGTACCCCTGCTTATTTACTATTATTGTTACTGTTAAACTTCATCCGTATCGCTACTTATTTACTGTTATTGTTACTGTTAAACTTCATCCGTACCGCTACTTATTTACTGTTATTGTTACTGTTAAACTTCACCCGTACCCCTACTTATTTACTGTTATTGTTACTGTTAAACTTCATCCGTACCGCTACTTATTTACTATTATTGTTACTGCTAAACTTCATCCGTACCGCTACGTATTTACTGTTAAATTTCATCCGTACCGCTACTTATTTACTGTTATTGTTACTGTTAAACTTCATCCATACCCCTACTTATTTACTATTATTGTTACTGCTAAACTTCATCCGTACCGCTACTTATTTACTATTATTGTTGTTACTGTTAAACTTCATCCGTACCGATACTTATTTACTATTATTGTTACTGTTAAACTTCATCGGTATCGCTACTTACTTACTATTATTGTTACTGTTGACTATATCCATACAGAAGTGTTTCATAGTAAGTTTCTAAGTATAAAATTGACTTTTCTAGTTTTATTTTTTCATCATTCTTAAAGAATACCTTCATACATTGATTGACAATCACTCACTGACCAATAAGTTCGTAAGTGACTGATAAGGCCGACCCAAGATCCCCACATTTTTTTGTAGAGGGGAGAAACGATGATTCTTATGTCGGATTACTGTTCGATCCTTTCGTTTATCCAGTTTCTCTTGCTCGATAAGTTCCTGATGAGTCTCAAACTAATGAGATCCCTGCCGCGAGAACCTCTCCATTGAGAACGACGAGAGTAAGGGTCTCGCAAGCGTTAGTTGCGATATTGCATTTTTTTCACGTTGGTCTTCAGGACGTCCTTGAAACTTTACTTCAGTCCACCTCTTATCCGATGACCTTGAGGACGTCCTTGAAACTTTTCTTCCGTCCACCTCTTGTTCGTTGGCCTTCGCTTAGCTTTGAGTGTCCTAAGGAAGACGTCTGTCTGTACGTGACTTCTGTTCGCGTGGGGATGCCATTACACATCAGCAACCACACGTTACTTCACAGAGCGGGATTCTTCTTCCAATGGTAAGGGATTCGAAACGATCAGAGCTTCCTGCTCTGCTGCAGGCTTCTTCCGCCTTCACGGCCATAGAGAAGTAAGACCTTCTTCTGCCTGATCCTCCGTGTAAAATATATACGTATGTTTCAAACATGCGATAGTATAGATAATTATGAACTAATACATTGTTTTTGTTTTTCCTAAAATGCTTGAAACATATACTGAAAATTATCATCATGTGAGTCTGTCTGCCCGTTCGTGATTTGGTGTATTTCGCATTTATTATTTGCACTTTCAATCTTCATTTGTAATTTAAAAAGTATGCAAGGAGTGGTAGTTTTAACCTCGATAAACATTTAAAAACCCACCAGTTTCGTGCTGGGGCTCTAAGATGAACTATAAGATCTCTTTCCCGAACCTAAAATGTCTCCACCCCCAAAGTAACTTCTCATGGTCCTCAACTAAGAAATTCCAACGTCCAAAAGTACCTGGTTTCGCAGTTTAAAATAATATTAACTCATATTTCAAATTTTAATCTCACAATATAGAGAATAAATAAGTTACATAAAACTACTTAATAGTCAAAGCTACGTAAAGAGTTATATATGTTTTCCCACCACGAGTA
>NW_013670390.1:0-10901 GCF_000517525.1 Limulus polyphemus
CAGGGTCTGGAAAGGGCATCCTGTTGTCTGGGGCTGAATAGGCCCATAGCTAGTATATCCTCCCCGAGTAAAAGACAGTAAATCGTCCTTCAATGTATTTAATTAAGTTTGAAATTTACTAATCTTTTCCATTTGCGTATGCAGGTTTTCTTGCCACTGCTGTTATCTCTCTTCTTGTTTCTTTTCTCGTTCTTCTTGTTTTTGTTTCTGTTCTTGTATTGCTGTTACTGTTGCGGGTTTTTTTTGCTACTGCTGTTGTCTCTCTTCTTGTTTCTTTTCTCGTTCTTATTGTTTCTTTTGCTGTTATTGTATTGCTGCCATCAAATCTGATAAGCTGTAGTTTGATTTGCCACTTCTCGTTTCCATCTTCTTTTTTTCTTTTTCTTTAATATCCCACTTCAGATACCAATTTGTTACGTATCTGCTCGTTTGTTAATTTCCAGTATAAATTATTTCGGGGGAACTTCAGCGACATAAGTCCCTTGTTAATCAAAACTAGTTTATTCTTTCTTGATACAACTTTGTAATACACAGAATTTCCACAGTCACTTTAAACTTAACAGCACTTATAACGCATGTTATAAATCACAGTGATTCACACACTTTACTTATGGTGCCTGCTGTTCGCTTGACTCAATTATCTATCTCTTCGATCTATCTATATCTCTTCAATCACGCTAGTTTTTCTCGCCAGGCTTATATACCAAATAAGAGGGCGCTTCGAACCAACTAGAGTTGCCAGGAAAATTCATGATCCTTCAAGAAATTCCACCGCGCATGCTCCCAGCATTGCATGGTCGTAACAATAGTTTGTCTTTTTATTTTAATTTCTCTCTTAAAATTTATGTCTTATTTCTTGCTCTTCTTTAAATTTCCTAGCGCATTCTTCTTGTATTTTTTAACTATTTCTTACTCGTATTTATGACTACTTCCTACTTCTTGATATTCATCTAAGATGATAGATTTTCTTGACATCGTCTAGAACATTCCGGGTGTTCTGGGTATTAGGTAACATGACTGTTTGAATTTAGGTATAGCGTGATGTTAAATTTATATATTTTTAGAAATAACAGTGTTACAACAGCGGAAGTCGCGTGACGCTGCTGGCGCGTGCGTGATGAGTTTTGAGTGTGTTTGAGATGCCCTTTTCGTTAGTATAAGCTTGGCAAGAAAGCCAGCAGGGATATATGAATGAAGAAAGAGCAGTAGTCACTTTAAGATCCGTGTAATTTATGATTCTGTTGGTTAGAGCTAGTGAGCCGTAAAGTGTGTGTTACACTGGTCGAAAGCAAAGATATCAAGATTGTGAATTGCTGTGACTTATAACGTGTATTATAAAAGTTGTTAATTTTTAAGTGACGAATAACGTACTGTTACGACAGCTGAGGTCACGTGACGTTGGTAACACGTAATGAGTATCTAGAAAGATCGAGGAACTTGTCGAACGTCCTAGCGTTTGCTAGAATGACGCAAATAAAGTGACGGACAACTGAATAGCGGACAGAGAGATTGAAGATATAGACAGACAATTGAGTCAAGCGTGGTAGTAAGTAAAATGCGTGAATCGTTCGTTAAGAATTATAGCGTGTGTTTAAGTGACTGTGGAAATTAAGTGTATTGCAAAGTTGTATTCAGAAAGAATAAACTAGTTTTATTTAAGTATTGCTGAAGTTTCTCGGGAAGAATTTCTACCGGAAATTATCAAACGAGCAGAGACATAACAAATTGGTGTCAGAGAATGGGACAGAAAATAAAAAAAAAGGAAAAAGAAGAAGATGGAAACGAAAGGTGGCAAATCAAACTACACTTTAGCAGATTTGATGGCAGCAATACAAGAACAGCAAAATAAACAAGTAAAGAAACAAGAAGAACGAGAAAAGAAACAAGAAGAGAGACAACAGCAGTTGCAAGAAAACCTGCAACAGTGGCAGATCGAACAGCAAAATAAACAAGAAGAGAGATTACTGCAGTTGTTGGAGGAAAAAGAAGAGAAACTAGAAGCGAGATTACTGCAGTTGTTGGTGAAAAAAGAAAAGAAACAAGAAGAACGAGAAAATAAACAACAAGAAAGATTGCAGCAGTTGTCGTAGGAAAAAAGAAAAGAAGCAAGAAAAGGCATTACAACAGTTGTTGGAGGAAAGAAAGGAAACAAGACGAGAGATTACAGCAGTGGTAACATAACTTGCAACAGTGGCAGCTCGAACACCAAAATAAACAAGAGAGATTACAGCAGTGGTTGGAGGAGAAAAAAATAAACAAGAACAGAGACTACAGAAGTGGCTGGAGAAGAAAGAAAATAAGCAAGAAGAAAATCTCCAACAGTTGACAGAAAGCCAGAGTACACAAATGGAAAACATTAGTAAATTTCAAAGCGAATTAAATGTATTAAAGGATTATTTATTGTATTTTACACAAGAAGGACACCTTAAACATCGACATAATCAGCCCCAGACAATGGCAAGCCCCTTCCAGACCCCGCAGCTAAACCTTAATGCAGACATCTTCAATCCTGTTAGAAGTCACATCCCAGATATGAATGTCAGTAATAGGCGTGATTCAGTACGAAGGAAGTCACGGGAATTCGATGGGAAAGCATCGTAGGAAGCATATAGAGCACAATTTGAGCTACTGGCAGAAATGAATGGATGGACAGAGTAGCAGAAGGCAGTACATCTGGCAATGAGCTACAACCACTGGAAATACTTGGACAGTTGTCAGCAGATGACAGGCACAACTATAGAACACTGGTAGCGGCTCTAGAACTCAGGTACGGAACCCAAAATCCGAAGTCTACAGGGCTAGGTTTAGGACTAGAGTCCGTGCTAAAGTGGCGAGCCTGCAAGAGCTGGCACAGGATTTGGAAAGTATGGCACACATTGAAGACCAATGCATGTTAGGGTTGGACTACTTACTACCAAGGAAGTGTGTAGTTAACTTTGATAAAATGACGTTTGAGAACAACAAAGGCCAAATTCCGATAAGTGTTGCTGCATCTGTTGATTTGCATGTCACAGAACATAAGTCAACCACAGTACCCTATGTGAGAGAAGATAATTTGGGCAGAATAAAAGAACACCCCTTGTGGAAACAGTGGAAGACTCACCCAGGCTAGCTGACATGAAGATTGAAAGATCACTTTGGCAGGTTATCAAGTAGTACCCATAAGAATGGCTAATTTCTCTAAATGTAAGCAGACACTTAAGAAAGGGGCATTGTTGAGTGTGTGCCAGGAGGTAGAGCCAGTCAATGTTATGGCAAGAAATACAATCATAAAGAAAAGACATCCTCTCCCAGAACATTTAACTGACTTCAATAAGAAGAGTATAGTCCATTTGTCATCATCACAGGCTCTTCAGGTTAGGGAACTTTTGGCGAATTATGCTGACGTTTTTTCAAAAGGAGATCATGACCGTGGCTGCACAGACTTTGCGAGCACAGAATAAACACAGGCAATCACCATCCAATAAAGATCCCTCTAAGAAGAATAGCTCCGGCAAACGAAAAGAGATAGAGAAAGTCATGGATGGCCTAATTAAAGAAGGGATAGTCGAGAAATCAGATAGTCCCTGGTCAGCTCCCGTCGTGTTAGTCCAGAAGAAGGATGGAATCCAACGTTGCTGTGTGGACTTCAGGGCTCTTAACAGTATAACCGAAAAAGACTCATACCCACTGACAAGAATTGATGATACTCTTGATGCTTTAAGTGGAGCCAGGTGGTTTTCAAATCAAGATTTAAAGTTGGGTTTCCATCAAGTGATGGTTTATTTCACTAAGTGGCCTGAGGCATATGCAAATCGGGAAGCTACAACTGTAGATTTGGCTATTAGATATTTCTTATTTAGGTTTGGTATACCCTACGAACTGCATTCAGATCAAGGCCATAACTTTGAATCAGCTGTGTTCCGTGAATGCTGCAAGTTGTTTGGCATACGAAATACCAGAACAACGCCACTTCACCCACAGTCTGATGGGATGGTAGAAAAGTAGTAGTACCAAACATAAAAATACCGAGCCAGTAGTATTTAACACAAGACCACTAAGTCAGTAGAATAAAGCATAGAACCACCAAGTCAGTAGCACCTAACGTAGGCCCTCCTAGTCAATAATACTTAACATAGGACCACCAAGTCGGTAGCTCCTAACAAAGAATAACGAGGTCAGTAGAAGCTAGCATAGAACCATCAAGCCACTAGTGCCTAACTAGAACCACCAAGTTAGATGCACATGACATAGGACCAGCATGTCTGTACCACCTAACATGTAACCACTGAATGAATACAAACTACCACTGAATTACTAACTCAGTAGCAAGTAACATGGGAGCACTAAGTAAGTAACGACTAATATATGGCTAAAATATTAAAA
This sequence comes from Limulus polyphemus, assembly GCF_000517525.1. Lineage (NCBI taxonomy): Eukaryota > Metazoa > Arthropoda > Merostomata > Xiphosura > Limulidae > Limulus > Limulus polyphemus. The sequence continues at coordinate 4,366 of NW_013670390.1, forward strand.
ACTAACATACAACGTTTATTAATTGAAAGCATAATAAAATAACTTTATTAAAAAACAGGGCACAGTCCTGAAAAGACTAAATGTTTCGGTGGCATCCTATGCTATTGTCAACAGTGTAACGGGCAGGCCCTTGGCTAGTCGTTGGAGCTTCGACTTTACCGCCAGTTACACCAAATTTATTTAAGTTGAGGTATGCAGTTGCGAGTGGAGCACACAAGTCATTAACTCGAGGTAATTTACGGTTAGAATAAAGAAAACGACTCTGAGACTGAGATTTCACAAAATACATTAGATTATCTTTTCGAGCGAGAGAGATAGAAATTTTAACTTACATCAAAGTTGAGGAAGTGTTTCGTTGCAAGTTAGATACCTTCATCATTTTCAAATGTAGAGGACTTTAGTGGCTTCTTGAAGAACTCTTCTACAGGTCCTGGAGAACAGCACTTTCCAGCTCCAGTCACGGATTTTTATATGGTATTTTCTCTGTATGCTTACGAGTTTCCAAGTAGTATGCACAACTACCTGCAAGTAGTTCTGGTTAATTTCTGCAACTCGTCGAACTTTCCCAAAACCAAAACTCACAAGTAATTGGTTGCTGTGAGAGTGTGTGAGTCGGTTGCCTTCTTACTACTCCAGTCCTGAGTGAGGGATCTTACATCAAAGTCCCGATTATAGATGTCATCATAAATTTTTTGTAGCCTACTGTGTACTATTAGAGTGGCGTCAGTAACTTATCACTGTCAAACTCGTGACTATCCTACACTAGCGTCTTTACGGAGGTGTTAGGCATTGATTTTATTTTTTATAACTCTCATGATTTTCAATACTAACTAACTATCTGACTATGCTTCGCCTAACCCTTGACCTAATTTTGCAATACAGGCGTCTTTTCTTATACCATTTCTTGTGTATGTATACCATACCCAGAAACCCAAATTCTCTTTAGTTTCTTTTTTGAACACTGAAGCAATTGTATAAAAATACTTAAGAATATTCAATTGCTTCAACAGGAATAATAACACAGGTCTGTGATAATTTTATTGTCTTACAATTTTTACATGTTCTACGGTAATTCCTCTACGCTTAACGAAAATGATATCCATTTTTCTCAATCACGTACAGATTTTTCACAAAACATTATATGTACTTTTACATAAGTGAATCACTTTCATTGAAATCGGGTCACAAGTTGTTCTGCTTAAAGTGTTGACAACCACTGGCTACAGCTTTCTCTAGATCAATCGCGATGTAGGAGTCTTATCGATCGTTTTAGAACCCACGAGATACACACCGCTTGTATATAAACAGTTAACAGGCCGCATGACACGTATTCTGGATAGTATTTGTTGGTGCATGCACTGTGATATTATTTTTGTCTTTATTACTTGCTATGGCAAAAAGAGGTTGTGTAAATGACCCAATCATATTCTGCTATACTTTGGTAACTTTGTTGTAAAAAAAACAAAGGCAAAACATAACAGAATTCCTCAAAAAACGTATTACGCGTATTTTGTAATAAAACTTGGGGACTAAGACAAATCATGGGCTCCGCACAAAGTTTGCACCATTTGTGTCTAATAGTTGAGACTATGGACTAAAAGAAAGAAAAAGTCTTTGCTTTTTGGAATTCCAATGGTCTGGCATGAGCCTAGAAATGACAGAGATAAGTGCTATTTTTGCTCATGTAATGTGCAAGACTACAACGCTCTAAATAAAAATGAAATTTCTTAATCGAACCTTCAATCTGCTATAAGACCTGTTGATCATGGACCTGATGTACCTGTACCTACTCTACTGGAGACTCTTGATACAGTTTCATCTGATTTTGAATCTGATGTCAATAGAAATGATGACAGACATTGTTTTCATCCTGAAACGTCTGGTAAACTATAACTTTTCACACAAGGTGAACTTAATGATTTGGTGAGAGATTTGGGCCTTCCAAAGGATTCTTCAGAGATTTTGGGGTCCAGACTTCAGGCTAAGAACTTACTTTCTCCAGGTACATCGTTTTACTAGTACAAAAATCGTGAGAAAGAGTTTACACCATACTTTTCACAAATGGTAGGAGCTGACCACATTTTATTTGGAAAGTCACGTCTGAGAGACGATCCAATGTGTCATATGGCCCTTCCCATCGAGAAGACAACTTAGGAGACTTCTCTTTGGTTTTCCTGGGATTATACAACCACACCTTTTCTCCTGGTTCAAAGCTGACTTCAGCAGATTTCTTATCATAACATAGCTTCATAGAATCAGCAGACATTTATAAGTTTGAATGCACATGATGATGAATATCCTCCATCCTTTCAGATAACACTTTCACAAACTGTGGCACAATTTCAGGCAACTCTTCATAAGGTGTGCGTCCTGTTATCAGGTCCACTGGCAACCGAAGTTCCCGACCGAACATGGAGTGTATCCAGTGGCTTCGTGCTCTGCTGTTCCATTGGCCATCAACCGCAGAGGGAGTAAAACATCCCAATTATCTTGGCGGCTAATACAAAACTTTGCCAATTCCTGTCCCAGTGTTCAATCGATACTTGGAGATCATATGTTAAATGCTAATGACATGGTAATCGTATGTAAGACACTACCGCACCATTTGTTGTATTGTTAAACACTACAATATAAAATCTGTAGTTTCCTCATGAAAATAACGTACTAACTGCTTTGTTACACACCATTTGTTGTATTGTTTAACACTACAATATATCATCGATAGTTTGCTGAAGAAAAGCACGCACTGACTACTTAGTTATTCACCATTAGTTATATTGTTAAACACTATAACATAATATCTGTAGGTTCGTCATCAAAATAACGTTCTGACTGCTTAGTTATACATCATTTGTTATATTGTTAAACACTACAACATAATTTCCGTAGGTTCCTCATCAAAATGTCTTTATTTTTATTTTTTAGTCATCTTTGAGAGTAACAGCAGGGAATGTTTCGGAGTCAACTTTGTTTTGTTGCCGTTTTCACTGCGGGCCGTGCCATACCTCTACCCATTCACTATAGAGTACAACTTGCTTCTAGCGGGGGTTTGGTTTATTGTGTGGCAGAACATTGGTAAGGAGCACATACACGCCAAACCACAGCATTTCACACACAAGGTCAATCTCGAAGAAGGGAACGATGTAAAATTTGAAAGTAATCTTGTTCTCAGTGTTGACTGCCACTCCGCAAATAAAGGACTCTTTCTCGGTTTGTTTATGATGTTCGTTACCATAGTGACAGTTATAGTTTTCTTTGTGGCAATTACAAGTGATAAACACGTTTATATTGGAGTTAATCTCTACACAAGTCAAGAAATTATCCTAATAATTTTAGGGACAATTTCGCTACTTCTGAGTCATTACCAGATCAGAAAATTGGACATCAATCGACATCCAATTACGTTCCTAGATGACCTCCTGATGTTCTTGCCCTTGCCGTTTTTCTTTATCAACGGGATATTGTCGGTTTGGGCAGACGGTCACTACAGGAACTACGTGAGAATCGTCCTGAACATACTGACCATAATCCAGATCAGTTGGCAGACAGTGTTTGTTAGTGACGGCCTACGTCGATGCACCAACACCAACGAACTCGTTTACCGGAAGCCGGGCAGGGAGTTGATTACGTTCCTCATCATTCTGAACCTTGCCTTATGGATCGTCAACACCTTCCAGCACAAAAGTGTGGAGAAGTACCAATCTCCTGAGCACTACTTCGGAATCAACTGGATGTTTGTTGCTCATGCCACTCTTCCTCCGATGCTGTTTTACAGGTTTCATTCTTCTGTGTGTCTGGCAGACGTCTGGCAGTCGGCATACAACAAAGGAGAATAAAAACTCATAGGGTGGGGACTTCGACGACTGGGGACACATAATTTGCTATTTTAACCTTGATCATTGAATTCATCGTTAAAACAACAACTGAAAGTTAAATGGGTCATTTCACTACCGGGTCTAATTTGGGGGGAGACATGTCTCCAGTATCCCACCCAGTTCCGCCGCTTATGTCAGAAACATTTTTCTGGAAATATATATTGCATTTTTTTTCAGCACGTTTGTAATGTTCAATGTTAAAAACTCACAATTTTTAAAAAATAACGATTATTTTATACACAATTCTATAAAAATGAGACTGTTTCCAGTCTCTAAATTATTAAAATACAATAACTTACTGTACTATTACAGTAGTATACGTCGAAACATGTGAAGTGTATGAGATTGTTTTCCAGTTTCATCGGGGTTTTTACCGCTTTTTGTCCTGTACAGACCTTTGTAGGATAAAGATTTTTTTAATTGGTCGTGATGCTAAGTTGAGTGTCAAGAGGACGACATTCACCATCCACGGCGTGAGTAATATTCTTAGTAGGGTAATTGACTCTTATAGGGGATACATCTTCAGATTTAGTATTTTACACAGAAACATTCCTGTGGCTTTTTGAACAACGTGTAGGGAAGCTGCATTGTAACAATTATTAATTATTCCAGGACTGGAGAGTTAAAGAAAAACCAAAATAACAAAACCTAATGTAAGCCGAATCGTTCACAACCCTGACTTCTTTTTATTATCTAATAATTAAGATCACGTTCGGGGACAGCCAGTCACACACAATACTACAGAACCAGTCAAGAGCCGGATCTTCACCGCTACAGAACCTATCTTACGTGTTGTGCTGTGCTCCGTATTGATGAAAACCCCGTTTATATGAGATATAAACACCTATTCATGCTAATATAGTATCACTTTCCAATAGCGCCCCACGAAATCGTGTTTGTGAAAATCGAATAAAAAATAATAATTTACTCTGGAACTTGCAGTGTAACGAAAGTGAACTTCTACAAAGTATATACAATTTCTATGGTACACATTATCAAAAGTTTCGCAAAGAAATTTCCCTCTTCCTGTTAAAAAAGGACGCGCAACGAACTAGCTTTATTCAGAACAAGTACGTGTTATGTATTTATATATAGTATACAGATCTCGTGTTTCATTTAATTTGCGTAATTCGACAATTATTTTTTAACCAAACCATATTTTTGTGTTGATTGTTTTTGAAAAATTAACGTATGAGATCAAAGATAGTATCATTAAAGTTAAACGAGCGAATTAGAGTGTAAATATCTTAAAGACAATTACTTTGTACTTTAGGACATCATCAAAAAATGAAGGAGTGATTATTTTCAATATTGTCGTTTCAGTTTAATAAAATTCTGTCTTTAATTTGTTGTTCCTTATTCTTTATTTCAGTTATTTAAACCATAGTACCGTCAAGTCAGTAGCACCTAACACAGAACTACTAAGTAAGTAGTATATAACACAGGAATACCAAGTCAGTAGCACCAAACACATTACCAACGTTCAGTAATACATAACATAGGATCACCAATTTAGTAGAACTTAAAATAAAGCCACTAAGTCAGTAAAACCTAGCACAGAACCACCAAGTCAGAAGCACCTAACATAGGACCACATTCAGTAGCACCTAATATAGAATAAACAATTCAGTAGTAGCTAAAATAGGACCAAAAAGTCGGTAGCACGTAACACAGGACCACCAAGTCAGTAAAACCTAGCACAGAACCACCAAGTCAGAAGCACCTAACATAGGACCACATTCAGTAGCACCTAATATAGAATAAACAATTCAGTAGTAGCTAAAATAGGACCAAAAAGTCGGTAGCACGTAACACAGGACCACCAAGTCAGAAGCACCTAACATAGGACCATTAAGTCGGTAGAACGTAACAAAGGACCACCTAATCAGTAGCACTTAACATCGAAAAAAGTCAGTAACATTTAAAGTAGGATCACCAAATCAACGTACTACTGCTTTGTTACATTCATGAAAATAACGTACTAACTGCTTTGTTACCACGGTCTGTTGTATTGTTTAACACTACAATAAAACATCCACAGTTTCCTCATGAAAATAACGTACTAACTGCTTTGTTACCACGGTCTGTTGTATTGTTTAACACTACAATAAAACATCCACAGTTTATCATGAAAATAACGTACTAACTGCTTTGTTACCACGGTCTGTTGTATTGTTTAAACACTACAATAAAACATCCACAGTTTCCTCATGAAAATCTATAATAAAACATCCACAGTTTCTTCATGAAAATAACGTACTAACTGCTTTGTTACCACGGTCTGTTGTATTATTAAACATTACAATAAAACATCCACAGCCACGGTCTGTTGTATTATTAAACAAGTTTCTTCATGAAAATAACGTACTAACTGCTTTGTTAGTGGATGTTTTATTGTAATGTTTAATAATACAACAGACCGTGGTAACAAAGCAGTTAGTACGTTATTTTCATGAAGAAACTGTGGATGTTTTATTATAGTGTTTAATAATAAAGAACAGACCGTGGTAACAAAGCAGTTAGTACGTTATTTTCATGAAGAAACTGTGGATGTTTTATTGTAATGTTTAATAATACAACAGACCGTGGTAACAAAGCAGTTAGTACGTTATTTTCATGAAGAAACTGTGGATGTTTTATTGTAATGTTTAATAATACAAC
>NW_013670390.1:11664-12989 GCF_000517525.1 Limulus polyphemus
CAAGTGTCTGCTTACATTTAGAGAAATTAGCCATTCTTATGGGTACTACTTGATAACCTGCCAAAGTGACCTTTCAATCTTCATGTCAGCTAGCCTGGGTGAGTCTTCCACTGCTTCCACAAGGGGTGTTCTTTTATTCTGCCCAAATTATCTTCTCTCACATAGGGGTACTGTGGTTGACTTATGTTCTGTTACATGCAAATCAACAGATGCAGCAACACTTATCGGAATTTGGCCTTTGTTGTTCCCAAACGTCATTTTATCAAAGTTAACTACACACTTCCTCGGTATTAAGTAGTCCAACCCTAACATGCATTGGTCTTCAATGTCAGCCAAGTATACTTTGTATCTGTCCTTTATGCCCATGAGCTCAATAGTTACCCACACTGGTCCCCACAACCTTGCATACTGTCCTGTCACACCACAGAGCTTCTGTATGGTTTCTGGTACTCCATTGTGATCTAGCACCTTGATGCTCACAAGGATTTTCTGAGATGCAGAATACATGACAAAGTTGCACTTCTGGCCAAGCAGCTTTCCTGTCATGTAGACACTATGTGTGCTTGCCATTTGACACTTAACTGTTGAGACTTTCACAGTGAGGATTGTTGGACATCCCTCAGCACCAACCACTACTGGTTTCCCGAAGCTGACTTATTGGTAGTATTTTTTTTACACTTGCTCCTCATATGTCCTTACTATACAGTTCCAACAACCTTTCTGGGTAGCAGCCTTTGCTGCCGTGGCATCTTCTCTGTGTTGAAGTTGCCAGCATTGAGCTCTCTTGTGCCCAGGGTTGTTACAGTACCAGCAAAATCCATCAAACTTTTCTAAGAGCTGCCCTTTTCTAGACTTGAATCCAGATGACTGTACCAACCTTGGTACTTATGCGCTGGACTTAACGTAGGATTCGAATTCAAGAGCTCTGGCCATTGCAACCTGCATAGTAGAGGGGTGTGATTGACTTGTATCTTCAGTTGTGGACTGTCCAAGGCATCTACAAACTGATCCCTCAGTAAGAGCTTGAGGACATCTGGTGATGCAGTTGAGTAGGTCTTGTGTGCCATTCTTTCCAAATCCTGTGCCAGCTTTTCCAGGCTCTCCCCTTTAGCATGGACTCTAGTCTTAAACCTAGCCCTGTAGACTTTGGACTGATTTTGAGTTCCATACCTGAGTTCTGGAGCAGCTACCAGTGCTCTATAGTTGTGCCTGTGGTTGTCCCTTTAGGCTCGTTGCCAAGTACACTGCTTTCTGCTCCTCTGTCCATCCATTCATTTCTGCCAGGAGCTCAAATTGTGCTCTATATGCTTCCAATGGTACCTTCC